>NC_049187.1:12187500-12192500 GCF_009769625.2 Cygnus olor | reverse complement strand
CCCTAACCCTAAACCTAGGCCTAAGCTTAGGCCTAAACCTACGTCCAGGCCTAAAGGTAGGACTATTCCTAGGCCTAGGCCTAACACTAGGCATAAACCTAGGCCTAAAAATCCTAACCCTAAACCCTAAACCCTAACCCTAACCCTAACCCTAACCCTAACCCTAACCCTAACCCTAGGCCTAGGCCTAAACCTACGTCTAGGCCTTAACGTAGGACTATGCCTAGGCCTAGGCCTAACACTAGGCATAAACCTAGGCCTAAAAATCCTAACCCTAAACCCTAAACCCTAAACCCTAACCCTAACCCTAACCCTAACCGTAACCCTAACCCTAACCCTAACCCTAACCCTAACCCTAGGCCTAGGCCTAGACCTAGGCCTAAACCTACGTCTAGTCCTAACCGCAGGTCTAACCCTAGGCCTAGGCCTAACACTAGGCTTACACCTAGGCCTAAAAATCCTAACCCTAAACCCTAAACCCTAACCCTAACCCTAACCCTAACCGTAACCGTAACCCTAACCCTAACCCTAACCCTAACCCTAAACCTAGGCCTAGGCCTAAACCTACGTCTAGGCCTTAACGTAGGACTATGCCTAGGCCTAGGCCTAACACTAGGCATAAACCTAGGCCTAAAAATCCTAACCCTAAACCCTAAACCCTAACCCTAACCCTAACCCTAACCCTAGGCCTAGGCCTAAACCTACGTCTAGGCCTAAATGTAGGACTATGCCTAGGCCTAGGCCTAACACTAGGCATAAACCTAGGCCTAAAAATCCTAACCCTAAACCCTAAACCCTAACCCTAACCCTAACCCTAACCCTAACCCTAACCCTAACCCTAACCCTAGGCCTAGGCCTAGGCCTAAACCTACGTCTAGTCCTAACCGTAGGTCTAACCCTAGGCCTAGGCCTAACACTAGGCATAAACCTAGGCCTAAAAATCCTAACCCCAAACGGTAAATACTAAACCCTAAACCCTAACCCTAACCCTAACCCTAACCCTAACCCTAAACCTAGGCCTAAGCTTAGGCCTAAACCTACGTCCAGGCCTAAACGTAGGACTATTCCTAGGCCTAGGCCTAACACTAGGCATAAACCTAGGCCTAAAAATCCTAACCCTAAACCCTAAACCCTAACCCTAACCCTAACCCTAACCCTAACCCTAACCCTAACCCTAGGCCTAGGCCTAGGCCTAGGCCTAAACCTACGTCTAGGCCTAAACTTAGGACTATGCCTAGGCCTAGGCCTAACACTAGGCATAAACCTAGGCCTAAAAATCCTAACCCTAAACCCTAACCCTAAACCCTAACCCTAACCCTAACCCTAACCCTAACCCCAACCCTAACCCTAACCCTAACCCTAGGCCTAGGCCTAGACCTAGGCCTAAACCTACGTCTAGTCCTAACCGTAGGTCTAACCCTAGGCCTAGGCCTAACACTAGGCCTAAACCTAGGCCTAAAAATCCTAACCCTAAACCCTAAACCCTAACCCTAACCCTAACCCTAACCGTAACCGTAACCCTAACCTTAACCCTAACCCTAACCCTAGGCCTAGGCCTAGGCCTAGGCCTAAACCTACGTCTACGCCTAAACGTAGGACTATTCCTAGGCCTAGGCCTAACACTAGGCATAAACCTAGGCCTAAAAATCCTAACCCTAAACCCTAAACCCTAACCCTAACCCTAACCCTAAACCTAACCCTAAACCTAACCCTAGGCCTAGGCCTAGGCCTAAACCTACGTCTAGGCCTAAATGTAGGACTATGCCTAGGCCTAGGCCTAACACTAGGCATAAACCTAGGCCTAAAAATCCTAACCCTAAACCCTAAACCCTAAACCCTAACCCTAACCCTAACCGTAACCGTAACCCTAACCCTAACCCTAGGCCTTGGCCTAGGCCTAGGCCTAAACCTTCGTCTAGGCCTAAACGTAGGACTATGCCTAGGCCTAGGCCTAACACTAGGCATAAACCTAGGCCTAAAACCCTAACCCTAAACCCTAAACCCTAACCCTAACCCTAACCGTAACCCTAACCGTAACCCTAACCCTAACCCTAACCCTAACCCTAGGCCTAGACCTAGGCCTAGGCCTAAACCTACGTCTAGTCCTAACCGTAGGTCTAACCCTAGGCCTAGGCCTAACACTAGGCATAAACCTAGGCCTAAAAATCCTAACCCTAAACCCTAAACCCTAACCCTAACCCTAACCCTAACCCTAACCCTAACCCTAACCCCTAACCCTAATCCAAGATGGCCTCCCGGAAGCCCAGTGCCGGAAAACTACGTCTCCCGGCATGCTCTGTGAAACCAATATGGCCTCCCGGAAGCCCTATGCCTGAGAACTACATTTCCCAGCACACTCCGGAAAATTGAGCCTCGCTGCTTACCGTAGGACGCCACTATTTGCTTTGTTACATTTCTCCTGTCGTTTTGTGTTTATGGAGGTTTTTCCCCCTAACCCTAAATACTACCTAACTATATACTAACTAATACTACCTAAAAACCTAACACTAGGCATAAACCTACGAATAAAATCCTAACCCTAAACACTAAACCCTAACTCTAACCCTAACCCTAGGCCTAACCCAAGGCCTAGGCCTAAATCTACGTCTAGGCCTAAACGTAGGTCTAACCCTAGGCCTAGGCCTAACACTAGGCATAAACCTAGGCCTAAAAATCCTAACCTTAAACCCTAAACCCTAACCCTACACCATAACCCTAACCCTAACCCTAACCCTAACCCTAAACCTAGGCCTAACCCTAGGGTAGGCCTAACCCTAGGCCTAGGCCTAACCGGAGGTCTATGCCTAGGCCTGGGCCTAACACTAGGCATAAGCCTAGGCCTAAAAATCCTAACCCTAAACCCTAAACCCTAACCCTAACCCTAACCCTAGGCCTAGGCCTAGGCCTAGGCCTAAACCTACGTCTAGGCCTAAATGTAGGACTATGCCTAGGCCTAGGCCTAACACTAGGCATAAACCTAGGCCTAAAAATCCTAACCCTAAACCCTAAACCCTAAACCCTAACCCTAACCCTAACCCTAACCCTAACCCTAAACCTAGGCCTAAACCTAGGCCTAAGCTTAGGCCTAAACCTACGTCCAGGCCTAAAGGTAGGACAATTCCTAGGCCTAAGCCTAACACTAGGCATAAACCTAGGCCTAAAAATCCTAACCCTAAACCCTAAACCCTAAACCCTAAACCCTAACCCTAACCGTAACCCTAAACCCTAAACCCTAAACCCTAACCCAAACCCTAACCCTAACCGTAACCCTAATCCTAACCCTAACCCTCACCCTAGGACTAGGCCTAGGCCTAACCTACGTCTAGTCCTAACCGTAGGTCTAACCCTAGGCCTAGGCCTAACACTAAGCATAAACCTAGGCCTAAAAATCCTAACCCTAAACCCTAAACCCTAAACCCAAACCCTAACCCTAACCCTAACCCTAACCCTAACCCTAACCCTAACCCTAACCCTAACCCTAGGCCTAGGGTTAGGCCTAGGGCTAAACCTACGTCTAGGCCTAAACGTAGGTCTATCCCTAGGCCAAGGCCTAACACTAGGCATAAACCTAGGCCTAAAAATCCTAACCCTAAACACTAAACCCTAACCCTAAACCCTAACCCTAACCCTAACCCTAACCCTAACCCTAGGCCTAGGCCTAGGCCTAAACCTATATCTAGGCCTAAACATAGGACTATAACTATGCCTAGGCCTAACACTAGGCATAAACCTAGGCCTAAAATCCTAACCCTAAACCCTAACCCTAACCCTAACCCTAACCCTAACCCTAAACCTAACCCTAACCCTAACCCCTAACCCTAACCCTAACCCCTAACCCTAGGCCTAGGGCTAGGCCTAGGCCTAAACCTACGTCTAGGCCTAAACGTAGGACTATGCCTAGGCTAGGCCTAACACTAGGCATAAACCTAGGCCTAAAACTCCTAACCCTAAACCCTAAACCCTAACCCTAACCCTAACCGTAACCTAACCCTAACCCTAACCCTAGGCTAGGCCTAGGCCTAAACCTACGTCTAGTCCTAACCGTAGGTCTAACCCCTAGGCCTAGGCCTAACACTAGGCATAAACCTAGGCCTAAAAATCCTAACCTTAAACCCTAAACCCTAAACCCTAACCCTGACCCTAACCCCTAACCCTAACCCCTAACCCTAACCCTAACCCTAACCCTAACCCTAATCCAAGATGGCCTCCCGGAAGCCCAGTGCCGGAAAACTACGTCTCTCGGCATGCTCTGGGAAACGAATATGGCCTCCCGGAACCCGAGTGCTGGGAAACTACATCTCCTGTCATGCTCTGGGAAACCAATATGGCCTCCCGGAAGCCTGGTGCTCGAGAACTATGTCTCCCGGCATGCTCTGTGAAACCAATATGGCCTCCCGGAAGCCCAGTGCCGGAAAACTGCTTCTCCCGGCATGCTCTGGGAAACGAATATGGCCTCCCGGAACCCGAGTGCCGGAAAACTACATCTCTCGGCATGCTCTGGGAAATCAATATGGCCTCCCGGAAGCCCAGTGCCGGAAAACTACGTCTCCCGGCATGCTCTGGGAAACCAAAATGGCCTCCCGGAAGCCCAGTGCCGGAAAACTACGTCTCCCGGCATGCTCTGTGAAACCAATATGGCCTCCCGGAAGCCCTATGCCTGAGAACTACATTTCCCAGCACACTCCGGAAAATTGAGCCTCGCTGCTTACCGTAGGACGCCACTATTTGCTTTGTTACATTTCTCCTGTCGTTTTGTGTTTATGGAGGTTTTTCCCCCTAACCCTAAATACTACCTAAAAACCTAACACTAGGCATAAACCTACGAATAAAAATCCTAACCTTAAACACTAAACCCTAACTCTAACCCTAACCCTAGGCCTAACCTTAGGCCTAGGCCTAAACCTACGTCTAGGCCTAAATGTAGGTCTAACCCTAGGCCTAGGCCTAACACTAGGCAAAAACCTAGGCATAAAAATCCTAACCTTAAACCCTAAACCCTA
>NC_049187.1:12180000-12182500 GCF_009769625.2 Cygnus olor | reverse complement strand
GCCTAGGCCTAAACCTACGTCTAGGCCTAAATGTAGGTCTAACCCTAGGCCTAGGCCTAACACTAGGCATAAACCTAGGCCTAAAAATCCTAACCCTAAACCCGAAACCCTAACCCTAAGCCTAACCCTAACCGTAACCCTAACCCTAACCATAACCCTAACCCTAACCCTAACCCTAACCCTAACACTAACCGTAACCCTAACCCTAGGCCTAGGCCTAGGCCTTAACGTTCGTCTAGGCCTAAACGTAGGACTATTCCTAGGCCTAGGCCTAACACTAGGCATAAACCTACGCCTAAAAATCCTAACCCTAAACCCTAAACCCTAACCGTAACCCTAACCCTAACCCTAACCCTAACCCTAACCCTAAACCTAGGCCTAAGCTTAGGCCTAAACCTACGTCCAGGCCTAAAGGTAGGACTATTCCTAGGCCTAGGCCTAACACTAGGCATAAACCTAGGCCTAAAAATCCTAACCCTAAAACCTAGGCCTAGGCCTAACCTACGTCTAGGCCTAAACTTAGGACTATGCCTAGGCCTAGGCCTAACACTAGGCATAAACCTAGGCCTAAAAATCCTACCCCTAAACCCTAAACCCTAAACCCTAACCCTAACCCTAAACCCTATCCGTAACCCTAACCCAACCCTAACCCTAACCCTAACCCTAGGCCTAGGCCTAGACCTAGGCCTAAACCTACGTCTAGTCCTAACCGTAGTTCTAACCCTAGGCCTAGGCCTAACACTAGGCTTACACCTAGGCCTAAAAATCCTAACCCTAAACCCTAAATCCTAACCCTAACCCTAACCCTAACCCTAACCGTAACCGTAACCCTAACCCTAACCCCTAACCCCTAACCCTAGGCCTAGCCTAGGCCTAGGCCTAAACCTTCGTCTAGGCATATACGTAGGACTATGCCTAGGCCTAGGCCCTAACACTAGGCATAAACCTAGGCCTGAAAATCTAACCCTAACCCCTAAACCCTAACCCTAACCCCTAACCCTAGGCCTAGGCCTAGGCCCTAAACCTACGTCTAGTCCTAACGTAGGTCTAAACCCTAGGCCTAGAGGCCTAACACTAGGCATAAACCTAGGCTAAAAATCCTAACCTTAACCCTAAACCCTAACCCTCACCCAACCCTGACCCTACCCCTAACCCCTAACCCCTAACCCTAACCCTAATCCAAGATGGCCTCCCGGAAGCCCCAGTGCCGGAAAAACTACGTCTCTCGGCATGCTCTGGGAAACGAATATGGCCTCCCGGAACCCGAGTGCTGGAAACTACATCTCCTGTCATGCTCTGGGAAACCAATATGGCCTCCCGGAAGCCTGGTGCTCGAGAACTATGTCTCCCGGCATGCTCTGTGAAACCAATATGGCCTCCCGGAAGCCCAGTGCCGGAAAACTACTTCTCCCGGCATGCTCTGGGAAACGAATATGGCCTCCCGGAACCCGAGTGCCGGAAAACTACATCTCTCGGCATGCTCTGGGAAATCAATATGGCCTCCCGGAAGCCCAGTGCCGGAAAAACTACGTCTCCCGGCATGCTCTGGGAAACCAAAATGGCCTCCCAGAAGCCCAGTGCCGGAAAACTACGTCTCCCGGCATGCTCTGTGAAACCAATATGGCCTCCCGGAAGCCCTATGCCTGAGAACTACATTTCCCAGCACACTCCGGAAAATTGAGCCTCGCTGCTTGCCACAGTAAGCCATTATCTGCTTTGTTATATTTCTCCTGTCGTTTTGTGTCTATGGAGATTTTTAACCCTAACTCTAAATACTACCTAACAATATACTAACTAATACTACCAAAATACCTAACACTAGGCATAAACCTAGGAATAAAAATCCTAACCCTAAACACTAAACCCTAACTCTAACCCTAACCCTAGGCCTAGGCCTAATCTACGTCTAGGCCTAAATGTAGGTCTAACCCTAGGCCTAGGCCTAACACTAGGCAAAAACCTAGGCCTAAAAATCCTAACCTTAAACCCTAAACCCTAACCCTACACCATAACCCTAACCCTAACCTACCCTAACCCTAAACCTAGGCCTAACCCTAGGGTAGGCCTAACCCTAGGCCTAGGCCTAACCGGAGGTCTATGCCTAGGCCTAGGCCTACACTAGGCATAAACCTAGGCCTGAAAATCCTAACCCTAAACCCTAAACCCTAACCCAAACCCTAACCCTAACCCCTAAACCCTAGGCCTAGGCCTAGGCCTAGGCCTAAACCTACGTCTAGGCCTAAACGTAGGACTATGCCTAGGCCTAGGCCTAACACTAGGCATAAACCTAGGCCTAAAAAATCCTAACCCTAAACCCTAAACCCTAAAACCCTAAACCCTAACCCTAACCTAACCTAACCCTAAACCTAGGCCTAAACCTAGGCCTAAGCTTAGGCCTAAAACTACGTCCAGGCCTAAAGGTAGGACTATTCCTAGGCCTAGGCCTAACACTAGGCATAAACCTAGGCCTAAAATCCTAACCCTAAACCCTAAACCCTAA
>NC_049187.1:12022500-12177500 GCF_009769625.2 Cygnus olor | reverse complement strand
TGAGAACTACATTTCCCAGCACACTCCGGAAAATGAGCCCGCTGCTTACCGTAGGACGCCACTATTGCTTTGTTACATTTCTCCTGTCGTTTTGTGTTTATGGAGGTTTTTCCCCCTAACCCTAAATACTACCTAACTATAACTAACTAATACTACCTAAAAACCTAACACTAGGCATAAACCTACGAATAAAAATCCTAACCCTAAACACTAAACCCTAACTCTAACCCTAACCCTAGGCCTAACCCAAGGCCTAGGCCTAAACCTACGTCTAGGCCTAAACGTAGGTCTAACCCTAGGCCTAGGCCTAACACTAGGCATAAACCTAGGCATAAAAATCCTAACCTTAAACCCTAAACCCTAACCCTACACCATAAACCTAAACCTAACCCTAACCCTAACCCTAAACCTAGGCCTAACCCTAGGGGTAGGCCTAACCCTAGGCCTAGGCCTAACCGGAGGTCTATGCCTAGGCCTGGGCCTAACACTAGGCATAAACCTAGGCCTGAAAATCCTAACCCTAAACCCTAAACCCAAACCCAAACCCTAACCCTAACCCTAACCCTAGGCCTAGGCCTAGGCCTAGGCCTAAACCTATATCTAGGCCTAAATGTAGGACTATGCCTAGGCCTAGGCCTAACACTAGGCATAAACCTAGGCCTAAAATCCTAACCCTAAACCCTAACCCTAACCCTAACCCTAACCCTAACCCTAACCCTAACCCTAAACCTAGGCCTAACCCTCGGCCTAGGCCTAAACCTACGTCTAGGCCTAAAGGTAGGACAATTCCTAGGCCTAGGCCTAACACTAGGCATAAACCTAGGCCTAAAAATCCTAACCCTAAACCCTAAACCCTAAACCCTAACCCTAACCCTAACCGTAACCCTAAACCCTAAACCCTAAACCCTAACCCAAACCCTAACCCTAACCGTAACCCTAACCCTAACCCTAACCCACCCTAGGACTAGGCCTAGGCCTAAACCTACGTCTAGTCCTAACCCTAGGTCTAACCCTAGGCCTAGCCTAACACTAGGCATAAACCTAGGCCTAAAAATCCTAACCCTAAACCCTAAACCCTAAACCCTAACCCAAACCCTAACCCTAACCCTAACCCTAACCCTAACCCTAACCCTAACCCTAACCCTAGGCCTAGGCCTAGGCCTAGGCCTAAACCTACGTCTAGGCCTAAACGTAGGACTATGCCTAGGCCTAGGCCTAACACTAGGCATAAACCTAGGCCTAACACTAAACCTAACCCTAACCCTAACCCTAACCCTAACCCTAACCCTAGGCCTAGGCCTAGGCCTAACCCTAGGCCGAGGCCTAAACCTAAGTCTAGGCCTAAACGTAGGACTATGCCTAGGCCTAGGCCTAACACTAGGCATAAACCTAGGCTAAAAATCCTAACCCTAAACCCGAACCTAACCCTCACCCTAACCCTAACCCTAAACCCTAACCCTACCCTAAACCCTAACCCTACCCTAAACCCTAACCCTAACCCTAACCCTAACCCTAAACCTAGGCCTAGGCCTAGGCCTAGGCCTTAACGTTCGTCTAGGCCTAAACGTAGGACTATGCCTAGCCTAGGCCTAACACTAGGCATAACCTAGGCCTAAAACTCCTAACCCTAAACCCTAAACCCTAACCCTAACCCTAACCCTAACCCTAACCGTAACCCTAACCCTAACCCTAGGCCTAGACCTAGGCCTAGGCCTAAACCTACGTCTAGTCCTAACCGTAGCTCTAACCCTAACCCTAACCCTAGCCCTAGGCCTAACACTAGGCATAAACCTAGGCCTAAAAATCCTAACCCTAACCCTAAACCCTAACCCTAACCTAACCCTGACCCTAACCCCTAACTCTAACCCCTAACCCTAACCCTAACCTAACCCTAATCCAAGATGGCCTCCCGGAAGCCCAGTACCGGAAAACTACGTCTCTCGGCATGCTCTGGGAAACGATATGGCCTCCCGAACCCGAGTGCTGGGAAACTACTCTCCTGTCATGCTCTGGGAAACCAATATGGCCTCCCGGAAAGCCTGGTGCTCGAGAACTACGTCTCCCGGCATGCCTGTGAAACCAATATGGCCTCCGGAAGCCCAGTGCCGGAAAACTGCTTCTCCGGCATGCTCTGGGAAACGAATATGGCCTCCCGGAACCCGAGTGCCGGAAAACTACATCTCTCGGCATGCTCTGGGAAATCCATATGGCCTCCCGGAAGCCCAGTGCCGGAAAACTACGTCTCCCGGCATGCTCTGGGAAACCAAAATGGCCTCCCGGAAGCCCATTGCCGGAAAACTACGTCTCCCGGCATGCTCTGGGGAAACCAATATGGCCTCCCGGAAGCCCTATGCCTGAGAATACATTTCCCAGCACACTCCGGAAAATTGAGCCTCGCTGCTTACCGTAGGACGCCACTATTTGCTTTGTTACATTTCTCCTGTCGTTTGTGTTTATGGAGGTTTTTCCCCCTAACCCTAAATACTACCTAACTATATACCTAACTAATACCCTAAAAACCTAACACTAGGCATAAACCTACGAATAAAAATCCTAACCCTAAACACTAAACCCTAACTCTAACCCTAACCCTAGGCCTACCCTAGGCCTAGGCCTAAACCTGCGTCTAGGCCTAAATGTAGGTCTAACCCTAGGCCTAGGCCTAACACTAGGCAAAACCTAGGCATAAAAATCCTAACCTTAAACCCTAAACCCTAACCCTACACCATAACCCTAACCCTAACCAACCCTAACCCTAAACCTAGGCCTAACCCTAGGGTAGGCCTAACCCTAGGCCTAGGCCTAACCGGAGGTCTATGCCTAGGCCTAGGCCTAACACTAGGCATAAACCTAGGCCTGAAAATCCTAACCCTAACCCTAAACCCAACCCTAACCCAACCCTAACCCTAACCCTCAACCTAGGCCTAGGCCTAGGCCTAAACCTTCGTCTAGGCCTAAACGTAGGACTATGCCTAGGCCTAGGCCTAACACTAGGCATAAACCTAGGCCTAAAACTCCTAACCCTAAACCTAAACCCTAACCCTAACCCTAACCGTAACCTAAACCTAACCCTAACCCTAACCCTAACCCCTAACCCTAGGCCTAGGCCTAGGCCTAACCTACGTCTAGTCCTAACCGTAGGTCTAACCCTAGGCCTAGGCCTAACCTAGGCATAAACCTAGGCCTAAAAACCTAACCTTAAACCCTAAACCCTAACCCTAACCCTAACCCTGACCCTAACCCCTAACCCTAACCCTAATCCAAGATGGCCTCCCGGAAGCCCAGTACCGGAAAACTACGTCTCTCGGCATGCTCTGGGAAACGAATATGGCCTCCCGGAACCGAGTGCTGGAAACTACATCTCCTGGCATGCTCTGGAACAATATGGCCTCCCGGAAGCCTGGTGCTCGAGAACTACGTCTCCCGGCATGCTCTGTGAAACCAATATGGCCTCCCGGAAGCCCAGTGCCGGAAAACTGCTTCTCCCGGCATGCCTGGGAAACGAATATGGCCTCCCGGAACCCGAGTGCCGGAAAACTACATCTCTCGGCATGCTCTGGGAATCAATATGGCCTCCCGGAAGCCCAGTGCCGGAAAACTACTTCTCCCGGCATGCTCTGGGAAACCAAAATGGCCTCCCGGAAGCCCAGTGCCGGAAAACCTACGTCTCCCGGCATGCTCTGTGAAACCATATGGCCTCCCGGAAAGCCCTATGCCTGAGAACTACATTTCCCAGCACACTCCGGAAAATTGAGCCTCGCTGCTTACCGTAGGACGCCACTATTTGCTTTGTTACATTTCTCCTGTCGTTTTGTGTTTTATGGAGGTTTTTCCCCCTAACCCTAAATACTACCTAACTATATCTAAAACTAATACTACCTAAAAACCTAACACTAGGCAGTAAACCTACGAATAAAATCCTAACCCTAAACACTAAACCCTAACTCTAACCCTAACCCTAGGCCTAACCCTAGGCCTAGGCCTAAACCTGCGTCTAGGCCTAAATGTAGGTCTAACCCTAGGCCTAGGCCTAACACTAGGCATAAACCTAGGCCTAAAAATCCTAACCCTAAACCCTAAAACCTAACCCTAACCCTAACCCTAACCCTAACCCTAACCCTAAACCTAGGCCTAACCCTAGGCCTAGGCCTAACCGGAGGTCTATGCCTAGGCTAGGCCTAACACTAGGCATAAAACCTAGGCCTGAAAATCCTAACCCTAAACCCTAAACCCAAACCTAACCCTAACCCTAACCTAACCTCACCCTAGGCCTAGGCCTAGGCCTAAACCTTCGTCTAGGCCTAAATGTAGGACTATGCCTAGGCCTAGGCTAACACTAGGCATAAACCTAGGCCTAAAATCCTAACCCTAAACCCTAAACCCTAAACCCTAAACCCTAACCCTAACTCTAACCCTAACCGTACCTAACCCTAACCCTAACCCTAGGCCTAGGCCTAGGCCTAGGCCTAAACCTACGTCTAGACCTAACCGTAGTCTAACCCTCGGCCTAGGCCTAACACTAGGCATAAACATAGACCTAAAAATCCTAAACTTCAACCCTAAAACCTAACCCTAACCCTAACCCTAACCCTAACCTGACCCTAACCCCTAAACCCTAACCCTAACCTAACCCTAACCCAAGATGGCCTCCGGAAGCCCAGTGCCGGAAAACTACGTCTCTCGGCATGCTCTGGGAAACGATATGGCCTCCCGAACCCGAGTGCTGGGAAACTACATCTCCTGGCATTCTCTGGGAACCATAGGCCTCCCGGAAGCCTGGTGCTCGAGAACTACGTCTCCCGGCATGCTCTGTGAAACCAATATGGCCTCCCGGAAGCCCAGTGCCGGAAAACTGCTTCTCCCGGCATGCTCTGGGAAACGAATATGGCCTCCGGAACCCGAGTGCCGGAAAACTACATCTCTCGGCATGCTCTGGGAAATCATATGGCCTCCCGGAAGCCCTATGCTGAGAACTACATTTCCCAGCACACTCCGAAAATTGAGCCTCGCTGCTTACCGTAGGACGCCACTATTTGCTTTGTTACATTTCTCCTGTCGTTTTGTGTTTATGGAGGTTTTCCCCCTAACCCTAAATACTACCTAACTATATCTAACTAATACACCTAAAAACCTAACACTAGGCATAAACCTACGAATAAAAATCCTAACCCTAAAACACTAAACCCTAACTCTAACCCTAACCCTAGGCCTAACCCTAGGCCTCGGCCTAAATCTACGTCTAGGCCTAAATGTAGGTCTAACCCTAGGACTAGGCCTAACACTAGGCATAAACCTAGGCATAAAAATCCTAACCTTAAACACTAAACCCTAACCCTACACCATAACCCTAAACCTAACCCTAACCCTAACCGTAATCCTAGGCCTAGGCTTAACCATAACCCTAACCCTAACCCTAGGCCTAGGCCTAACCGGAAGTCTATGCCTATGCCTAGGCCTAACACTAGGCCGAAACCTAGGCCTAAAAATCCTAACCCTATACCCTAAACCCTAACCCTAACCCTAACCCTAACCCTAACCCTAGGCTAGGCCTAGGCCTAGGCCTAGGCCTAAACCTTCGTCTAGGCTCAAATGAGGACTATGCCTAGGCCTAGGCCTAACACTAGCATAAACCTAGGCCTAAAAACCTAACCCTAAACCCTAAGAACCCTAACCCTAACCTACCCTAACCCTAAACCTAGGCCTAAACCTAGGCCTAAGCTTAGGCCTAAACCTACGTCCAGGCCTAAAGGTATACTATTCCTAGGCCTAGGCCTAACACTAGGCATAAACCTAGGCCTAAAAATCCTAACCTAAACCCTAAACCCTAACCCTAAGCCTACCCTAACCGTAACCGTAACCCTTACCCTAACCCTACCCTAACCCTAACACTAACCGTAACCCTAACCCTAGGCCTAGGCCTAGGCCTTAACGTTCGTCTAGGCCTAGAAACGTAGGACTATCTCCTAGGCCTAGGCCTAACACTAGGCATAAACCTACGCCTAAAATCCTAACCCTAAACCCTAAACCCTAACCCTAACCCTAACCCTAACCCTAGGCCTAGGCCAAGGCCTAGGCCTATACCTACGTCTAGGCCTAAACGTAGGACTATGCCTAGGCCTAGGCCTAACACTAGCATAAACCTAGGCCTAAAAATCCTAACCATAAACCCTAAACCCTAACTCTAACCCTAACCCTAACCCTAACCCTAACCCTAGGCCTAGGCTAAGCTTAGGCCTAAACCTACGTCTAGTCCTAACCGTAGTTCTAACCCTAGGCCTAGGCCTAACACTAGGCTTACACCTAGGCCTAAAATCCTAACCCTAAACCCTAACCCTAACCCTAACCCTAACCCTAACCGTAACCGTAACCCTAACCCTAACCCTAACCCTAACCCTAGGTCTAGGCCTAGGCCTAGGCCTAAACCTTCGTCTAGGCAATACGTAGGACTATGCCTAGGCCTAGGCCTAACACTAGGCATAAACCTAGGCCTAAAAATCTAACCCTAAACCCTAACCCTAACCCTAACCCTAACCCTAAACCTAACCCTAGGCCTAGGCCTAGGCCTAGGCCGAGGCCTAAACATAAGTCCAGGCCTAAATGTAGGACTATGCCTAGGCCTAGGCCTAACACTAGGCATAAACCTAGGCCTAAAAATCCTATCCTTAAACCCTAAACCCTAACCCTAACCCAAACCCTAACCCTAACCCTAACTATAACCCTAACCCTAACCCTAACCCTAAACGTAACCCTAACCCTAACCCTAATCCTAACCCTAAACCATAACCCTAACCCTAACCCTAACGCTAAACCCTAATCCTAACCCTAACCGTAACCCTATCCCTCCCTGTAAACCTAGGCCTAGGCCTAGACCTAGGCCGGCCTAAACCTACGTCTAAATCCTAACCGTAGGTCTAACCCTAGGCCTAGGCCTAACACTAGGCATAAACCTAGGCCTAAAAATCCTAACCCTAAAGCCTAACCCTAACCCTAACCCTAACCCTAACCCTAACCCTAAACCCTAACCCTAAACCCTAACCCTAACCCCAAAAAAATAAAAAACCCTAACCGTAACCCTAACCCAAAACAAAAAAAAACAACCTTAAAGCTAAACCCTAACCCAAACCCTATCTCTAACCTAACCCTAACCCTAACCCTAACATAAAAAAAACTCTAATCCTAACCCTAACCCCTAGCACTAACCCCAAAAAAACTAACCCTAACTGTAAACCTAACACTAAAACCTACCACTACCCCTAACCCTATCTCTACCCTACCCTATCCTATCCCTAACCCCAACCCAACCCTACACGTAACCGTAAACCCTAACGCCAAACACTAACCCTAACCCTAAACCTAACACGAACATAACTCTAACCTTAATACTTAACCCTAATAGCTAGTCCTAAACCTAACCCTAACGGGTAACCCTAACGGGTAACCCTAACCCACCTAACCCTAATTAGGACCCTAGGAAACACGTACGGCACCACCTTCTCCCATCAAAAAGTGCTCCCAACGGAAGCCTTTGGGTACACCTGAACTCCCTTGGGGAGCCTTTATGCAACCCCATACACAACAGGACTCTGCACCTTCTCTCCTTCCAACCCTAATTGTATCCATGTATCCATCCACCTGTAACACTAACCCTAACCGAAAATCCACAAGACAGCATATATCCTCTCCCCTTCTTTCCTCCCCTACCCCAACAGCCAAGCCCAGAGCCACCATGTCCCCCAGCCAGCACCACTGCTTTGCTCACCTAATGTCCCAAAGAGATATCCCAAAGAGATTCATCACACTCCCTGCTCCTCCTGCACTCTGAGCATCTCCAGCACCTCAGGAACTGGAACTGTGACATCCGGTGTACCTCAGGAATGTGGCAGGAGATGCACGCTACTGTCATGCGGTGCTTGCCAAGACTGCCCAAATGACTCAAACACAAATACCGGACCCCCCCCAAAAAAAAAAAAAAAAAAAAAAAAAACACAGATCCACAAATGCACGAAAGCCATGCACACACAGCAGCCCGGGCAGGGGTAATCACAGACTTAACCTTATAGGTGAAAAAGGTACTCTGCTATGACCCTGCTCAGTCTTTGGTATTACCACGCCTATGAGGTCAAGCCCCTCACGGTGTGTACTGAAGCTCTTTTGAGTCCTCTGGAGAGTTACTCAAGTAGTTTGATATATCTAGAGATTAAAACATAACCCAAAAACAGAAGTATACCCCACCATGTCCCAGAAACAAGCTGGCCAGCAACCTCTCCTAAATATCCACTTATTAACTGAATTCTAAGCACTTAAAATCTAGAAGGCTACAAGGTCTAAAGACTCAACAGCCAGCAAAACAGCAGGCAAAAGTTCCGGAATTATAACAAACTACTGCTAAGACTGAAAAAGATTACTCCTTATGTGCTTACTGCTGCTGTTTTCAGATATATACTTGCACAGAGATCTTAGATGATACATTGACCCTAAACCCTGCTCCATCATTTCACCATCCAGGTTATATCTTTGATAATATTTGACAGAACAGGTGAAGACATAAGGCCACATTCACAGTAAGCCCTGTAATTGTGCAAAAATCAAACGGGGCCTAGAATTACAAAGCAAACACAAAGTACTGTCATCTTTCTAACCATAGACGCCATAAAAATTACTCACCTGAAGAAGAGCTATAGGCAATAAATGCACCTACTACTATATAGATTGTTTTACTTTAAATGATCCTACTAGTTGTTACCTCAAAAAGATGTGCTTACCTCTCTCAGTGTGGAAACACATCAGCACACAGACTCTGACCCACACTAAAAAAGAAAAAAAAAAAAAAAACCTGTAACTGACTGAGGAAAAAAACAAGCACTTACCCCCAAAAAAGCAGCTTAGGCAAAATGAACTCTGGTGGGATGCCTGTGGCTCATATACCATTGGCCCTGCCTGGCACCCCGCCCCAATCACCTGGGAAAGAGGAGGGGCAAAGCACAGAAGGGATGAAGAGAAAAGGAGGAGCAGCAGCCCTGTTTTTTGGCTGGCTTAGGTCAACAGTGTGCAGAGCACAACAAAGAGAACTGGGCTGTTCTAGAGGCAACAATTCCCATGCTTTTGCTTCAGCTTTCAGTATTGAAAGGACAATGTGACCAAGCAAGTACTGAAACTATTCAACTGAAATTAGCTTAAACCTTTCTTTACGTAGGCAAAAATAATCTAGGAGTGTAACAGACTACACATGGACGCACACACTCATTCACTCTCAACGTAATAACATTACTCAGAGGAGAAATCACACACTTGAGTAGGATATCTGAAAAAAACATAAGGCTGTGCTGATAGGTCAAAACAGGACACAGGATACTGGCCCGCTGCTGCACCCAACTTAAACCCCATTGCCAGAAGGTGGGATGAGAGAGCAATGTGCCATTACAGCGTGTGAGCGACACCTGCTCGGGGACAGGCTGGGCATCGGTCAGCGGGGTGGTGAGCAATTGCATTGGCATCGCTTGTTTCGTACACGTTATTATTAGTTGTACTATTATCATTATCATTATCATTATTATTATTATTATTATTATTCTCTGCCTAAATAAACTGTCTCCATCTCAACCCACAGGCTTTATTTTCCTGTTCTCTCCCCCATCCCAGAAAGGAGGGGGGAGGGTGAGCGGAACAGCTGTGTGGTGCTTAGCTGCTGGCCAGTTTAAACCACAACAAGTGGAAACAGTGGGGAAACGTGGAAAGTCACACGTGAAAACGGCAGAAAAATGCACCCCACGCTCTCGGAGAGGAAATAACTATCCTGAGCAACGTGCTGCTCTTGGCATGGAAGCCGAACGGCAAGGCAAAACTACTTTTTCCGGCATGCCCCGGGAACCAACATGGCCGACAGGAAGCCCGGAGCCCAAAGACCACTACTCCCGGCATGCTGCAGGGCACGACGCCTGGCCACAGCTACAGCGCATGCGCGGTACATCTCTGCCTGCAGTACCAACTCTTCGCCAGCAGGAGGGAGAAGAGTGCAACGCGCCACTACTCCGCATGCGCTGCGCATGTCCGCCTGCAGTACTTATTTTTCTCCAGCAGGTGGGAGCAGAGAGCGAGTCGCCACTGCGGCAGGCACGGCTTCACAAACCGTTTTATCGTTAACGGAAGCAGTGGGATCCTCGCGGAAAGTTAGACATGAAAACAGCAGAAAAAAATGCACACCACACTGTCGAGGGGAGGAAATAACTGCCCTGAGCAACGTGCCGCTCCTGGTCTGGAAGCCGAGCAGTAACGGAAAACTACATTTCCCGACATGCCCCAGAAACCAACATGGCCGACCGGAAGGTCGGAGCACCGGAGCCTAAAGACCACAACTCCCGTCATTCTGCGGGGCAGGAGGCCTGGCCACAGCTACGGCGCATGCGCAAAGCCTCTCCTCCTGCAGTACCGATTCTTCACCAGCAGGTGGGAGCAGAGTGCCACGTGACGCTACTGCGCATGTGCTGCACATCTCCGTCTGCAATACCGATTTTTGTCCAGCAGGTGGGAGCAGAGAGCGAGTCGCCGCTGTGACGCCTCTCCGCCTGCAGTACCGCTGTTCGGCCAGCAGGTGACACCCGACACCGCCCCGGCGCCCGTGCCGACTCAGCCTTCTCCTCTCATGCGCGGAAGCAGAACTGCAGGCACGGCTTCCAAAACCGTCTGCTCGTAAAGGGAAGCAGCGGGAACCAGGCGGAACACCGCACGAAAACGGCAAGAAAAGGTACCCCGCTTCACTGATGCGGAGGAAGGAACTGCCGTTCCAAACTGCCCACGTGCCACTCCGGGCTTGGAAGCTGAGTGGCAACGTGAAACTACATTTCCCGGCGTGCCCCAGAAAGCAACTTGGCCGACCGGAAGCCCGGAGCCCAAAGGCCACAACTCCCGGCATGCTGCAGGGCAGGGTGCTCACAGCCACCTGACCCTGTGGACGCCCTGGAGCCAGCCCCGAGCTTTCTGACCTGCTACCCCGCCCCGCGGTTCCGCCCCCTCGCCAGGGGCTTTCCCTGTCCCAGGAATTGAGGAGCATGAAGAATGACGCTGGGGCGGGGAGAGAATCTAATGAAACCTAGGCGGAAATTTACTGTTTTGTGAGGGAAATTCTGTGATAGCATTAGAGGATAAGAAACTACATTTATGGATTAAAATCTGAGATAACTTGAAGGGGACAAATGGAGCATTTTGTGAGGGAAATTCTGCGGTAACATTTGGGATATAAAATTATATCTTGGGGATAAAATCTGAGGTAACTTCAGAGGGCAGAGAATGACACCGTTAGGGGGTGGAATCTAATGAAACCTACAGGGGAGAATTATCATTTTTGCAGGGAAAACCTGTGGTAACATTAGAGGATATAAAACTACAAATACATTTATGGTTAAATTGGGGGTACCTAGAAGGGGACAAATGGAGCATTTTGTGAGGGAAAATCTGTGGTAACATAAGAGGATATAAAACTACATTTATGGATTAAAATCTGAGGTAAGTTGAAGGGGACAAGTGAAGCATTTTGTGAGGGAAAATCTACAGTAACATTAGAGGACATAAAATTACAATTATGGGTTAAAATCTGAGGTACCTTGAAAGGGACAAACTAAGCATTTTTGCAGGGAAAAACTGCGGTAACGAGAGGACAAATGGACGCAGCGGGCATCCCCATATCCTTCAGCCACAGGAGCTGGCTCTTGTCCTGTCTCACGGCGTCATCCTTCCTTTTTGCAGCATCCGATGGTGGAGGAGGAAGAAAGAAGAGTCCTGGTGTGGAGCTGTGAGGCGAGAGGAGCGGAGGACTGATGAGGTGGCAAGAGAAAGGCAGCCAGGGCAAAGGGAACCCCCTGTCACCGGGGCTGTGGTCATGGGAGAGCATGGCTGGTTTGTGCTGGGTGCCCTCCCTGTAAGCAGGGCTGGGTCTTTGCGCTCTTTTTGGCCTTTTGGCCCATTGCTCCTCTGGCTGCCCAGAGAGTGTGGCCCCCCTGTAGGCAGGGCAAGAGGCAGCATCTCCGCACCCAAGGGGTAGATGGAGCTCGCCAGACCCCGAGGCCTCCCTGTAAGCAGGGGCGGTCTGTTTCCCCGCTCCTGCGGCCCCAGCGGCTTTCTGCCTGCCGTTGGCCCGGCCAGCGTGACCCCCTGTCGTCGGGGTGTGTCACGGCTCTTGGCCTTTGCCTCCCGGGAAGCCCCTGTTGGCATGTTGAGGTCTGTGGCCTCCATGGAGCCCCTCGGGGCCGGCCTGAGGCTCTCCCATCCTGCTGGCGGGGAGGGAGAGGCTGCTCCCCAGGTGCTGGCTGCACGGAGTTCTCTTTCTCTTCTGGAATGCCAACTTTACCCCACAAGGAATGGAGGAGGAAAAACAGTGATGGGTGGCAGGACAGACGGAGGAAGAAAAAACAGGGACAGGGAGCAGGACAGAGGTATGAAGAGCAAAACGGGAACAGGGAACAGGACATAAGAAGGAATAGAGAGCAAGGAGAAAGGGCAGAGAATCAAAGAGAAACAGGGACACAGATTGGGACAGAGGAATCAAGAGAACAAGAAATGAGTGGGAAGAAAGACAGGGACAGTAGCCTATAGAAAAACAAACCAGGGACAGTGAGCAGGACAGAGGGAAAGAGACAAAAAGGACAGGAAGAAGGAAAGAAGAATAGAGAAAGAATGGCACAGGGAGCAGGACATACAGAGAGAGAGAAAAAAAAAGAGGACAGGACAGACATGCTTGGCCTGGCAGTATGGAATTTTGGTTATCGGGTCACAGAAGAGAGCTCGGTAGCACTATAGTTTTCCTCCTCATATGTGCTTGTATTTCTTAAAACTGAGGGTTCAGTGTCTTTCAATTATCGTTTACAGTGGTCGTAGTTGAGGGTTTCTTACTCCGGGGTTATAGTTTATTAATTTATTGGGTGGGACTCAGTATTTGTCTGGGTTTATAGTTTACTCATTTACCGATCAGGCATCAGGGTTTACAATCTAACATCATCCACAAACTTTAAATCCCTGACAATAATTTGTTGGCCCCAGGTCTCTGCAAAGCTCCCAGCTGTGACACTCCTTCAACTGTTAGGGTACACCTCAGCATCTGCAAAAGACTGAACAGTTAACAAATGGCCAGGCACAACCCCCCAGAACTATGCCCTAGTCTGTGGTTGCCACAATTAAGGCTGACTCTATGCTACTTTGGTCACCTTCTCTGGCTCTGTTTCATTACCAGGATGTCAAGTAGCCCTGAAGGTCTGACAGTTTCACTTAGGTGCCCAGCTAACTCCAGCCCTCTGTTGATGACAGTCCTCAGAAACTGTGGCACTGTGAGACTGCAATGCTAAGTGTCTCCCCTACTTGGCATGACAATGCACACACCCAACACAGGAGGAACAAGCAGTCCCCTACCTTAACCACCCTCTCACTCATCACAGGCAGAAGGAAAGTGAAGCAACCAGCTGTCACAGTGCCTGAGCACTGTGTTCAGCATACCGTCATCAGAAAAGTGCCTCTCATCCGAGAGCCAGGAAGACAGCCCACCGCAGCTGTCTGTCCCCAGCTGTCTCTCACTCCTTCTCCACTAATGCTTCTGCATTAAGTGCAGCCCTAGTCCTTCCTTCAAAGAGAACACTGCCACAGCATGCAAAATTTGTGGTCACCTTCAGACCGCTCATAAAGCTGTGTCCAGCCAAAACAGGATGAGAACGACGGTCTCTTAAAAACAAGAGACACTGCAGGGACTCAGCTACTGAGGCACTGACCCTGGCCTGGACAATGACCGAAGCAGGGCTCCGCGGCCCTCGCTCGAGCTGCCTAGTAAACAACGCCGGCGCCCTCTCTGCGGCCCGCGCCGTGGACCCGCGGGCTCTAGGACCCGGGCTCCGCGGCCTGCGCCATGGCGCGCGGCGGAGGGGACACGGGCTGCCGCGGCGCCGGGCCGCAGCGCAACCCTCGCCGGCGGCCTCCGCCCCCGTGCGCTCGCCTGGTCTGCGTTAGCAGGGCAGATCCGAAACCGAGGGGAGCGCGGGGGCGCCGCGGCGGGAAGCGTCCTGATGCCCTTCTCAGGTGCGCCGGACAGCTTCACCTCCAGCTGCTGCTGGTGGCCGGCGCCTCTGAGAGTTCTCTGGTAACTACCTGGCTCGGGAGCGTCCGAGAACTGCGGGCTCTCGGCCGGCGGGGTGGTGCCGGGAAGCGCCGCCGCTCCGGCAGCGCGGGCGGTGGGCGGGCCCCGGGCGCGGCGGTGCCGGGCCCTGCAGTCGGGCTTTCCGAGGGCAGCGGCGCCGGCCGGTGCTGGCACCGCCAGCCTGAGAGGGGCGGGCGAGCCGCACGTTCTCTCCGTTGTTCGGCAGTGGCCTGCCCGGCTTGGTGGCGACTCTGAAACATGGGAAAACAGACAAAACGCCTTCAGAGATCTGTCTAAAATAAACCGAGAAACAGAAGATCTGTGAAGAGCTCATCCGAATGAGGTCTGTGGGTGAACCTGCCGGCCCTTGATAAGGCAATGTTTTCTTTGATATGGGTTCTATACGTGTATTCAATGGTATTTATGTCTTTGTACATGTATAGGTAGGCACACACATATTCTCAGAGGCATAAGAATGTCTTGCCTATAGGAAAAGAAATTCTTGTCCTTTTATTTTGCTTTACATATCATTCAAAACTGTCTCTAGAAATGTATAGATGAATTTTTCATGTGGGAAATTTAGAATGTTTTTAAAAGGAAGTGTTGTCTTGTTTTCTTTAAAACTTTTATTTTTTTCTTTATCCTCTGCTTTGCTGAAGTACTTAAAACATTTTAATTACTGAGAATAATTTATATATAGAGAGAGAGAAACATCCGGCTTTACCAGCTATCTGCAAAAATAGCTAGAGTTGAGTCAATCTTGAAAAGTTTTCAGTAGAATTTAGAAGATACTTACCTTAGTTAGACCTATGTAAGATACCATTTTTTCCCAGAAGAAAATACAGCGTAATGGCCTTTTTTTCCCCTACAAGTTACACATTTTGTGCATTAGCCTGTTTAAAAATTTTCATCAGTTGTACTTTTTTTTTTTTTAACAGCTCATGTTCTGTTTTGGGATTTGTCAGATTAACTGGGTTTCGTTTGGATTTTCATCATTCTTTGCACCAGCTGTGTAATTGCAAGACACCCCCTCCTTTTTTTTTTTTCTAGAACTTTTTGGTCTAGAATACCAAATTCTCCATTTCCTGCTGAGATTCTGCCTGCCTGTTTGGTGTCAAGTGTGGTGCCATATATGCTTTAGAGAATGTTATTGTGGTTCTTCTGGTTCTTTACTTCTAAGTATTTTAAGTGCGCCTGTAGTATTAGTATTTTATCCGTTCTCTCTTATTGCTCTCTCCACAAACTGTGATGACTGGCTTTTCCTCAGTGTTCAGTATGATGCTGTCTAGCTTCCTTATAAATTCCATTGCTTTCAGGGATGTTGCCATGCATGCCCAGTATTTTAATTTAATAGTGTGAAGGGTGTCTTGAATCAGGAGCAGCAAAACTTTCATGTCTCCTTGGCTAACTTGGAACTGGCTGGTTTCTGCTACTTGCAGGCATACTGAATACTCTCCACAGAAAACTCTCTGTAGGCAGCTGAAATTATGTGATAACTTTACAATCTCATAAATGATCAACATACAGCAGGGTACAAGGAAGCAGATGAGTCTGCTCCTCTGGATCCGTTGCCATGTATGCACGTATATACATATACATATACATATATATATATATATAAAAGGATATATATATGCATATATAGATATATAAGTTTGGAGATATAGCTAGTTCAGGAGCTTAACTGAAGTTCTTTGACTCTCATGTTATATGGTTGGTTTGCACGCATGCTGGGTGAGCCTTCAGAGACAGGGATTATAGAAGAGTGTAGAATCTCAAACTTGCCCAGGTCAACTTCTGCCACTTCAGGTCTGCACAGGTCCATTGAATAGACAGTGTGAAGTGGCAAGCTTGGAAGTAGTAATAGTGAGTAAAGTTTGGCTGTGCACTAGGAATGTTTATGGCTGGAAGCTAATGCAAACCTTCTGGTCAAGATCCAAGTGGTCTGATTTCTACCTGTCATTATGACTGCTGTTCCTAGTTGGCTAACTGCATTTGAAGGTTCAAAATGGATGACATAGAAAATGCTGGTGATGTGGACTTAATTATGATTTGAGCCACCTTACTCTATCCCAGAGTTTTCAAGACCTCATTATTTATTTTCCAAACATTTAAAAATAAATAAATAAAACACTAAAACTTCAGTATTTGTGGCTTAGCCCGCTTTTTAGAACTTTCCTTCTAGATGTCTTCGTAGCAATTTGATTGTGGAAAAGATGAGTGGTTTTGATTTCATCTAATAAAAGGAAATGGAACATCAGTTCTCTTCCTGGATCCCTTTATGTTATGTAAGTATTTTGTTCTGCTTGCTTCAGAAGATGTGAGGTGCATCACCAGCAGAGAGTTACTAAGTGGTGTGGTTATAAAGGGAACGTTCATCCTTTAAAGGTGTCACTAAAAGCATATTTATGCTCTTTGTGGAAAGCCAAGGAGATAAAATGGACTGATAGAGTTGTTTTGAAATCCTGCTAGTATCATTACTTGTCAGGTTGAGATGTACCAGCTGTATTCCTATCTAAGAGTCTGCAATCACTTCCAAAGTATTTTCTGTGTCTGCAAAATGGTGAGGATCTCGTCTGTCCTGAAGTTGGTTAAAGAGTAAGATTTGTTTCACATGGCTATAACAAAAGTAATGAAGACTGTGTTTGTGGTGGTTTTACCTTGCTAGGCAGCTGAACTCCACCACAACTGTGCTCTCACTCCCCCTCCTCTCCTTAGGAGGGGGAAGAAGAAAAGGAAAAAAAAAAAACAGCTCATGGGTTGAGATAAGGATAATTTAATTAAAGGAAAAATAATTATTAAGGGGAAATTATTATTAATTAAATAATTTAACTAAAGAGTAAAGGAAAAGGGGGAAGGGGAAAAAAAAAAAAAGAAAAAGAAAAGGCTGTGTGGAAGCACAGAGGAAAAAAATAGCTCTCTACTTCCCGCCAATGAGCAATGTTTGACCACCACGTCCTTGAAGCAGGGCCTCAATGTGCCTAGCATTGTTGTTCGGGAGGACAGACATTTTCACGAGAGCCTACCTCTCCCCTCTCCTTCCTTTTTCCACCTTTTATTACTGACTGTGACATCATATGGCATGGAATATACCTTTGGTTGGTTTAGGTCAGCTGCCCTGGTGATGTTCCCGCCCCACCTCTTGCCCACCTGCAGCCTGCTGGCTCTTGGGGGGTTAGAGGGAGTCCTGATGCTGTGCCGGTGTTGCTCAGCAGTAGACACCACACTGGTGTGATACCAATTCTGTTCTAGCTACAAATGCAGAGCACAGCACTGTATGGGCTGCTGCAGGGAAAGTTAACTCCATCCCAGCCAGAACCAGTACAGTGTTTTAAGAGAAGTATAGCACTATTTGAAATTGCTGACAGTACAGATACCACAAGTCTGGTGAATTAAGCCCTTCATTTGTCGTTATATAAATCATACAAAATGGAATGCTGTTATAAAGGCAGAAGCAGATTAAAGGAGATGTAACTCTGGAAATTAAACAGAAAAAGTAGGGGGTCATTTTGATTTATACTTTATATGGCATGGTAATAAACCTGAAGAAAAGTAAATCACTTCTTTTTCCTAATATGCCCATAATTCTATTTCTCAGACTTTCTTCTTTAAATCATACATTGTGGGTCTTCTTTAAATCATACATTGTGGGCTCATTTGTCTGCCCTGTTTTAAAATATTCTCTCTCTGTTTATCACTACATGTGCTTAGAAAATCCATTTATGTGTGTATAAATATTTCTTTTTGAGGGAGTATAGGGAGGAACTTGGCAAACAGTCAGCAGCAATTACGAATAAAGCAAAAGCAGTTCTTTGTGTCTCTGCCAGCCTGTTACTGCAGAGACATGCTGCATCCTGCAACAGAATAAGAAGCATCTATCGTTGCTGTAAGCTGCCAATAGGAATCCCACATCTTATTAGGCAGCATCCAAGTAACCTTTCCTAGTTCCACCTCTGTGTGCTTATTGTTTAAAAAGTAGGAAAAGAATTACTGACAGCGTGTTGTAAGGGAGGAAGCCCTTTGTGCAAAGAATGTTGTTTTTATCATGTTTAAGATTTATTACAGCATTGAAATGATAGCATGCTACAGAAATCTGATGTGCTGATCGTTCTCATGCAGAGGGTCTGTGTTTGCATTCCACTCTGGCTGAAATTTTGACATGCTTTTGGACTTCAGTGTGGTGTAACAGGCCCAGAACTTATTCAGGCTTTTCATTTCAGAAGACCTTCTTAGGAAGGAGTTGATTGAGGAAAAAGCTCAGTCTGAAAAACTGAAGTGAGAATCTTCAGCATTGTTGTAGTTTCTAAGGTCTGTGCAAAAGTAGGTGTTGTTTCTTTTCTGTTTGAAAGAGAGGTGGTCGTGTTTTGGTATTACTTTTTCAGGATGACAGTGGGGCACTACAAAGCAAATACTTACATTTGAATGCATGCATGTGTTCTTTTTTACTCTGTTTTAGTCCTAGTGCTTAGAAGGGAAGAGGGATAGGGTAAATGACAACTGCGTCAAAGTGAAAATTAAATACATTAAGTAGTAGGTTCTTTCTGTTTCATTACTTCCATAGAAGTAGGTTCTTCTGAAGGAGCAAGAGAAATGAAGCTTCACTTACGGCAAGCTTCTAAAGCAGTCCAGGTATTCATAGAGAACGAATATTGTGGTTTAATACAAAATGCTGAGGAGGGGTAATAGTTTGTTGTTGTTTGTTTGTTTGTTTTTCTCCAGTAAATATTTTTGCTTCTCTAACATGGAAGATCCCTTGAAGCTGTTTTACTGGGTATGCCTATTCTTGTCTATTAGGGTGTTTCTCAGTATACAGGCAGTCAGTCTTAAGTTTCCTGTTTTATTAGGTGAAAATTACTTTCGGCTGGCATGTGGAATATATTAATTTAGGTTTGCAATAAACTTGTTTGTGGTAAGTAGTTGGATTTGTGTTTTGATATTGAAGTTACGATGTAGTGGACTCTATACACATAGTCTGCAAACAAGTGAATTATTCTTTACAATGTTTAACGTTACAAGACTAATATCAATTATTTCCATTGATGTTCAAAACTGGAAGATCTTTTCAATGCATGGGGGGTAATCCTTTAATAACAAAAGCAACTTTTACAGTTAACTAGTATAAAGACTTGTTTGCAGTACTTAACCAGTTATCTTGTAGTTTCTTGCCTGTAGACATAAGTTTTAGATTCACGTTTTTAAAAGAAAGTTGTAGTTGGTAAGGTGCAGATTTCTGTCTCCTGTTAGCTTTGAAGATTTGTCAGGGTGCTGCTGTCATGTTTATACATTTAATATTGAGTAAAATCACAATAGTATAGATAGTGAGGGGAGATTACTCTCCAAATTATTAAATGTTACTGATTTAAATTTGATAGCATTATGTCTATCTGAAAGAATTATGACATGTTATAATTACATATATGAGGAAAAAAGTGTGCAGGAGAAAGCATGAAGAGATGTTACTCCAAGAGTGCTCCATGCATGGAATTCTTGCTCTGTTTTAGCATTGGGGATCAAAACAAAGAAAATAAAAAGTATGTAAGTATATTTAAATTTTATTCACTGAGCATCATGTTCCAGACTTAGATGCAGCCATCAACTGCCTGCAGTTTGCCCTTTCTACATTGACTTTCATAGGTTGAAAACTACCTTGGCACTGATACATGCTTCTCTAGTAATAACAGCCAGTTTTGTGTGAGGAGATGGATGTGTGGATGCAATTTTATTTTATTTTTTATTTGGACCTGAGGAGCCATCTGCCAAACTGAGCAGCTGTTGGACATGTAACTTGTAGGTGGTCCTACATGATGATGTGAGGTTCAGAATAAAGGCAAGCTGGGTTCCAATTGCATTTTATCACTTTATTCTTGCTCGCAGTTTGCTCGTATTAATCTACCGTTAAACTCACAGTCCAACTGTGTTCCATTAATTCCTTGGATAACAAAAGAGTCTCTCTGCCTTTTTTGGAAGGCTTCCTCCCCCTTCTTCCCCCTTCCTCCCCCTTTTATTGAGCAGCTGGTAGTGTGGCTCCTTAAACACACATTATCAGAATTAATAGTGAGGGGTAATGCTGTGACATAGAAGGAAGAGTAAGTTACTGGTGGAGGATGCAGACTTACTTAGACAGCATTGCTGCCAGAAGCTTGTATTATGAAGCTATCCTCAGGTGTCAAAATGTTATAAACTTTGCTTGTGGAAGATCCAAATTAATTTTCTGGTGGCTGACACAGTAAGCAGAGAGACTCAGAACAATATGAATTCTGGAAATTGAATTTCTTAACACTAGGGTAGCTTTTCATTAAAATCAAACCTCAAAGTAAAGTTTTAGTATATTACCTGAAGTTGCAATTTCATGGTAATGGTTGTAAAGGAAGCTAAGAATATACACACAATTACATCATGTAATAATTCATTACAGTTTACTACCTGGATGGCTGTGGTATTTCATAATAGACAGTAGTGCACTTAAGTTTATTACAAAACATGCAAGCCATTGAAATTATTGAAGGAGTTGGTGTAAACGGAGTACAGCCATGCAAGTTAAACTACTTGAGATACAAGTTGTTACTCTAGCAAAGAACTGTTTCATCTTTAGTCATAATGGTTGATTTTAATACTGGTTTCAACTCCTACTGAAAAGTTTTAAAGTAAGTCTTCACATGGTCAAAGTACTTTATGTCACGTTGTCATGCTTAGATTCGTGATGTGAAGGTGATAAGCATCAACTATGTTTACCTCTTGGAAAGGTAGAGAACAATAGCATGTATCTACATTAAAGGAGAAAGCAGGGAGAAGAGCTTCACACACTTGAAAGTGTTTCCCATTTGGTTTGTGTTAGACTTTTAAAGGCATGCAGGGCTTGTTGAAGGCTCAATTGCAATGAAGTGGTCTGGTGCCAGCTAGCAAACCAAAGATTCTGTCCGTGTGCTGTCTGAATTTTCAACTTTGTGAATGAAGTAATACTGGATAGAGCTGCCATTCTGTCCCCGGTAAGGTTTTGCCCTGATGGCTGGTTGTGTTTGAACATGACAGAATAGTCTGTGAGATGACTGCACTTCTGAAGTGTTCGAGCTGTAGCCAGGCAGGCTGAGAAGACCTTTTTATGTGCCTTTACTGATATAACAGTAGCCAGATTAAGCCTGGCTTCTAGGATGCAGCAGAAACCAGAAGCGGACAGTGAGCTGGCAAAAGAGTATTGCTGTGCAGAATGTTTTCCTCGGTGTTTTGCTCCTAATAAATAGCAACCAGCTCAGAGAAAACGACTCTACAGGAGCCTGCTTCTCTACGTCCCGCGTTTACCAAGACAGAGTTCGCGCGGAGTGCTGCCGCGAGCCCGGCCCCTGTCTGTGTGTGGAGGGGCCGCAGGAGGCCCCTGTCTGTGGAGGAGCCCGGCGACCCGCAGGGCCCGTTTGTTCCCCTCCTGTAGCCAGCTCCCGGCTGCGGAGAACGGGCCGCTCGCTCTTGGGACTACAGCTCCCGGCGTGCCTCGCGGCGGCGCGGCGCCTGAGCGGCTGGCGCGCCGTGCCTGCGCGCCAGGGCAGCGGGATGTGTGAGGGGGGCTCTCGTCGTCTCTCCCGAGCGGGACGGAACCGCGGAAGCGACGCAGGAGCGGTGAGGCCTCCGCACGCATGGAACTGAGAAGCGCAGAGGCGGTCTCCAGTCGGCTCCTCGGCCTCACTCAGCGGTACCGGAGCCAGGGAGGCGGGGGCTGATCTCGGGTGGGGCGCGGCGCGGGCCTGCCCTGTCGATGGCGGTCGGACGGTGCCGTAATTGCACCGGCTGGGACCCTGCGTGTGGGGGCCGGAGGGGCGGTGCAGGGCCGGCCCCCGGGCGGCGGAGCGGTGTGAGTCCCGGAGCTGCGGCCGCCTTCCTCAGGGGCCGTCGCCGCTGGCGTGAGCAGGGCCAGATGTGGTGTCCTCGGGGTGGATTTTTCAGCCTGTTCAGCGTCGTGCTCCTGCAGGCAGGTATCACTGGGAAAGTAACTGTGCGATTACTCGTCTGCTTAGCATGTTTGTACCTGTGCCTACCTGTTCAATGAAAACAGATTAACAGCTACGATGTGTCAAAGGGCTGACAAGTAATGATCTAGATGGTATGGAGATAGGAGAGCTGAAGAGGCGTGCAGGCCTTGTAATCAAACAGGTGCAGTGTGCAAGCTCACCCCTTTCTGCCGCTGTTCCCCCCCCCCCCCCCACTTCTCCCTTGTGAATTGCTCTCGTGTCAAAGTCCTAAACCACAAAACTTTTGACGTGACACCAGGATACTGAAATCACGTGCTTAAGTTTAGATTATCCGATATGTGGAAACTCGCTTTGCTATTTGACTTTCAGGACTGTTGAAGTTTGTAGGAACCTGTGTTCCCAAACAAATGGGTGAGGGAAATGGAATATATCCTGCTAGTGTACAAATGGGTTTAAACTGGTTTGTTTGTTTGTTTTCCATTGGAATAAGGGCTTGTCTGTATTAAAACACTTTACAATAAAAGTAAATTCTAACTTATTAAACAGATACGAGCCACTGGTAAACTAACATTAGTATTTCAGTGCTGGCAATTCATCTTAATACCATGAAAACTATTTTTTAAATTGTCATAGCTGGAACGCCAGTGTTTTTGTAGTGTAGGTCAGGTCAGGACTGAGGAAGGATGTAATCCAGTGAAGAAAATTAAAAAGAAAAGCTTTTATGTATAATTCTGATTTCAAAAGGACTGATAGTGTGTGGAAGTTAGGTATATTTTGGGTAGTTCGATTCAGGATGCAGAAGGACAAGACTATTAATACTAAAACACTAGTGGAAACTGTTGCTGACTCGTGCACTTATGTATGTAGTGGTGAGCGTGGGGAGTTCTTTTTTATTTATGTTTTGATCCTATTCTGTCTGGAAGTTGTTTGGGAAAAAAATCGGTCTTGTTTGCACAGGTTGTTAAAGAGCTTATTTGCCATTCATAGAAAAGTATGTTGAGTAAACTGTTACTACAGTAACAGATCTGTTTACCATTTTTAGCAATGGTCTAGATGCAGGAGTTGAATGCATACTTAGCAAGTTTGCTGACAGTACTAAACTGGGAGATGCTGTTGACTCTGAAAGGGCGAGAAGCAGAGGGATCTAGGTAGATCGGAGCAATGGCATGAAATTCAACAAAGGTGAAAGCTAGATGCTGCACCAGGAATGGAGTAATGCTGATCAGAAGTACAGAATGGGAGATGAGTGGCTGGAGAGCAGCTCAGCAGAAAGAGATCTGGGGGTGCTGGTCGACAGCAGGTTCAACATGAGTCAGCAGTGTGCCCTGGCAGCCAAGAGGGCAAACTGCATTTTGGGATGCATTAAACACAGCATAGCCAGCTGGTCAAAAGAAGTGATGCTCCTACTATATTTAGCATTGGTGCGGCTTCATCTTGAATATTGTGTGCAGTTCTGGGCTCCACAATATAAAAAGAATATTAAGATACTTGAATGCATCCAGAGGAGGGCAACAAAACTAGTAAAAGGGCTGGAAAGCTTGTCTTGTGAGGAGAGGCTGCGGATACTTGGTTTGTCTTGTCTGGAGAAAAAAAGACAGAGGCGATCTCATTGCTCTCCTGAGGAAGGGACTCTCCCAGAGGAGGGAACATGCAGAGAGAGGTGCCTGTCTCTGCTCCCTGATAAATGATGGCAGGATGTGGGGCAACAGCACAAAGCTGTGCCGGGGAGGTTCAGACTGGATGTTAGGAAAAAATTCTTTACCCTGAGGGCGATCAAAAACTGGAACAGGCTTCCTAGAGAGGTGGTTGATGCCCCATTCCTGTCAGTGTTCGAGGCGTTTGGACAATGCCCTCAATAATATGCTTTAACTTTTGGTTAGCCCTGGAGTGGTCAGGCAGTTGGACTTGGTGGTCTTTGTAGGTCCCTTCCAAATGAACTATTCTGTTCTACTGTTTGCAGCTTATATTGTACATGCATTTGAACATGGAGTGCATGATTGTGTTTATACGCCTATTTTCAAAAATGTTGTGCTACATTAATTTTAATTTCTACATTTTTTATGGGTGGAAAAAATAATCTCTGTTCATTATCGTGAGTATATGTAGGACTGATGAATTGAAACTATTGATGCTTAGTTTCTTACCCTTCTTCAGCAGCAGAAATTCTTCAGTGAAAGAAAAAGTATCAGAGAAATGTCTTTGATATTGAAAGGTGTAATTTGTGGTGGGACAATGTATTTTCCTAAATTATGTGACAATAGTTTGTGGAGGGGATAGGAGCATGAACATTTTTGGTGTATAAGCTGTTCTTTGTTTTTTCTGAGCTTGTCTGTGTTTTCCATCCGTATCTCATGGTCTGAGAAAATAGATTTTTTCTCCCATTAAACGCACTTGCTCTTGGGGTTCTCCTCTGCATAATTTGATGAATATGCCCACCACTCTCACTGCATCTGGGAGTCTCTATACCCTTAGTAGGGTTAGGTCTTAGGTATTTGGGTTAGAATGCCTCACAAGGCATGCATGCATATCAGTTCCTTTTTTTTTTCACCTGTATTGACATGCATCTCTGTGATCATGGGGTTGCATTGGAGGTTGGCAGTGGTATTGCAGTAACTCTTACCAAGATCCAATGATGAGTGGTGCAAAGCCTCTGCCGATGTCCTTGCAGAAAGCAACAGTGCTAACTCTTCATTGTTTTTTGTATACTGCTGCTGGCTATTTTCTGCTTATCATTGTGTCTATCATGCAGTGACAGAACTCTGACGCAGCACTGCTCCCTGTCATTCTGTGGCAAGCAAAACTGATATAACATGAGATGTACCCAGTACTTTACAGTGCCTCCTAAAGGTAGCTATTTTATTGCTTGTCATTATGGAAATGCTTTAAAAAAAATCAAATAACTGTACTGGGATTGTCTAGATTAAGTGTTTTTCTTTTTTTGTTTGTTTGTTTGTGAGAATCTGGAGTAAAGAATCACACCAGCCATGAAGAGCTTTTTGTATTTGCAAGTGCAGGTAAAATGTAAGTTTATATATCAGCTGGTCTCCTTCGACATCTACTCTGTCATGGAAATCAGGGAGTCTTCATGGTGAACCGTTTTTTGGAGTTGGCCTCCAGAATATTGCTAGAAGCGGTGTTGCATGCGGCTGACCATATGGAGGACAGTCACCTATTCCATGTTGGAAAAAAAAAAAATTACATTTGAATTTACTCTGCACCTCAGTTTGTTTTGTTGTGACTTTCTAGTTGGGAAATGTTAGTGCAGTATTTGTTGTTGAAGCGTAGTCTGATCTGGTCTCCGTATTTTGGACGTTACTTCCCAGGCTCTTTACCTGGGTTGCCAGGCATATAGGCATATACATGAATATATACATTACATTTTTATATTCAATTTCGCTTTCAATTTTGCCCTCCTTTAACTTGACAACCTGTACCCTTGTTACATTAGTGCACTCGTGTTGTATATGTATACCATTTCTTAGTTATATAATGTTTATTTTTTGAATTTCTGATTATCAGTGCAGACAAACTCAATAAAGAGGTTAGGATTGGAGGCAGTCTGGGATGCAGTGACCATGCCCTGGTTGAGCTTGTGATCTTGAGGAATATGGGCCTGGCAAAGAGAAAAGTCGGGACCCTGAACTTCTAAAGAGCGAACTTCAAGCTATTTAAAGACCTAGTGGATTAGATCCCCTGGAACGCTGTCCGGAAGGATAAAGTAGCTGAATAGAGCTGGCAACTCTTTAAGGATGTTTTTCTTACAGCTCAAGAACTCTCTATCCCCCTGTGTAAGAAAGTGAACAAGGAGGGCAGAAAACCAGGATGGCTGTGCAAGGACCTGCTGGTCAAACTGAGGTACTAGAAGGAAATGCACAGTCAGTGGAAGCAGGGACATGTGGCCTGGGAAGAGTACAGGCATGCTATCCAGATGTACAGGGATGGGATGAAGAAAGCCAAGGTACAGATAGAGCCGAGCTTGGCAAGGGATGCAAAAAATAACAAGAGGGGATTCTGTAGGTATATTGGTCAGAAAAGAAAGGCCAAGGAGAGTGTACCCCCTCTGATGGATGAGAAGTGAGAACTGGTAACAACAGACGTGGAGAAGGCTGAGGTATTCAACAACTTCACCTCAGTCTTCGCTACCAGTCAGACTTTCCATGTCTCTTGTTTCCCTGAACCTCTGGGTGATGGCTGAGGGAGCAAAGACCCTCCCACTGTAAGCGAAGAGCAGGTTCAAGACCACCTGATGAAACTGAACAAGTACAAGTCTATGGGGCCTGATGACATGCATCCCAGGGTCTGGAGTGAACTGGCTGATGAAGTTGACAAGCCTCTTTCCATCATATTTGAAAAGTCCTGGCATTCAGGTGAAGCCCCTGGTGACTGGAGAAAAGGAACCATCACTCCCATTTTTAAAAAGGGTAGGAAGGAGGACTCGGGGAACTACAGACCAGTGAGCCTCACTTCTGTGCCTGGGAAGATCCTGGAAAAGATCCTTCTGGAAGCAATGTCAAGGCACGTGCAAGACAAAGAGTTGATCTGAGGGAGCCAGCATGGCTTCACCAAGCGTGAATCATGCCTGACCAATCTGGCGGCCTTCTACGATGGAGTGACTGCATCAGTTGACAAGGGAAGACCAACTGATGTCATCTGCCTGGACTTCTGTAAGGCCTGACGCGGTCCCACATGACATCCTGATCTTCAGCTTGGAGAGATATAGATTTGAAAGGTGGACCATTCAGTGGATAAGGAATTGGCTTGAAGGTCGCACCCAGAGAGTGGTGGTCAATGGCTCCATGTCCAGGTGGAGTCTGTTGATGAGTGATGTCCCTCAATGGTCCGTTCTGGGACTGGTACTGTTTACTATCTTTATCAACAACATAGACAGAAGGATCGAGTACACCCTCGACAAATTTGCAATGACACCAAGCCGAGTGGTGCAGTTGATACCAAAGAAGGAAGAGATGCCATCCAGAGGGACCTGGATGAGCTAAGTCTAAGTGCAAAGTGCTGCACCTGGGTCAGGGCAATCCCAGACATGAGGACAGACTGGAATAAGAACTCATTGAGAGCAGCCTTGCAGAGAAGGACTTGGGAGTTCTAGTGGACAAAAAGTTTGACATGAGCCAGCAGTGTGCGCTTGCAGGCCAGAAGGCCAACTGCATCCTGGGCTGCATCAACAGAGGAGTGGCCAGCCGGTTACGGGAGGGGATTGTCCCCCTCTACTCTGCCCTTGTGAGACCCCACTTGGAGTACTGCATCTATATCTGGGGCCCGCAGCACGGGAAGGATGTAGACCTGTTACAGTGAGTCCAGAGGAGGGCCACGAAGCTGATCAGAGGGCTGGAGCACCTCTCCTGTGAAAAAAGGCTGAGAGAGCTGGGGATGTTGAGCCTAAAGAAGAGAAGGCTCTGGGGTGACCTTTTTGCAGCTTTTCTGTACTTAAAGGGGACTTAAAAAAAAAAAAAAAAAAAAAGGAGAGCAACTTTCTGCTTTGTCAGATAATGACAGGACAAGGGGGAATGGCTTTAAACTAAAAGAGGGGAGATTTAGATCAGAGGTTAGGAGGAAATTCTTTACTTGGAGGGTGGTGAAGCACTGGAACAGGTTGCCCAGAGAAGTTGTGGATGCCTTATCCCTGGAGGAGTTCAAGACCAGGTTGGATGAGGCCCTGGGCAACTTGATCTAGTGGGTGACATCCCTGCCCATTGCATGGCGGTTGGAACTGGATGATCTTAAATGTCCTTTCCAACCCAAGATGTTCTCTGAATGCTCTTTTTGTGTTTTATTTTCGAAGCTTTTTTTTATCAATTGATTTTGTTATCTCTGCCGCATTAATATGTAGCATCCTGAAGTAGTCTTACTCACTGGAACTGACTCCTGTTGTGGCTCATTTGTAATTTATGTAAATCTTATTATTACTTATTATTACTCTTATTACCCTTTCTTATACATCGATAGCAAGCACTTGAATTATTTTCGTGAGTTTTAAAGTTTTGTTAGATACGTCTTGTTTGTATTGCTGTTCCTTGTTTGAAGACATGGAATCCAAATGAACGGAACTCAGAATTATGAATCATGTTTAATAAATTCTGAGTACCTATAAGTACAAATCCAAATGGAAAAGCTGTTTAAAAATCAAGATATTTCAGGGTTCCAGTGTCACAGTATCTCTTACAGTCAAGAACCAAGTATGAGGGTGTTGAATTAAAATTCAAGTATTTCTTTGTGTACTGATGTAATGTTACAACTTAACGGTACTTATCATTCTCAGAAAATTTAATCCTTTATTGCTGGTTGGTGGGTTACTGTCATTTAATTTTAATGTGAAAAAAAGGCGTTATCTTCATTAAGGCTGACATAGTGGTGAACTGTGAGTTTGGAATATGATGGAGTGACTTAGTTGATAGTCTACCCAGCTGCTAGATGAGGTAATAAAGGTTTATTTTATATTTGCATCTAAATCTTTATTTAGCTTGTATTTGTAACATCTACCGCTAAGCCTTCCATTACAAATTTGAGAGGCTTGGTGCTTATAGCTAGCAGAGGTATTTGCCGTCTGTTTTGAGCTCATGAAACACACGCTGATGTGCTTAATGGGACATGATGGTATAAAATTATAGGCGATAATGCATGTAGATTTTGAACGTGGTGTTTGAGGCTTCCCTTTGCTTACCTGACAATTTCATTTTTGTCAGTGTTATGGGAGGGGGAAATCTATGAAATACTGTTCCTTCTTTCTGCTTTTGAATTGAACTAATTGTTTAATTTAATTGTGTGTAGTCTAAAGAGAGACTTTCTGGAGAAAAAAAAACAAACAGCAACATACTAAGCAAAGTTTATTAAGCGTAGACATTTGGAACTCTATGTTGGTTCCATCATGACTAGATATTTAATCATAGTTTTTGCTTTCAGTCAAGACACAGACATTTCTTTTCCTTTGGCTGGTAGTATGAACACCAGGCTGCAGTGGCTAGAGTGAGCACATTGTAAGGAGTGTTCATTGCAGTAATGAGCTTATGCACTGCAAACCTCGTTCAGCAGGAATGATATTTGTTAATGGCAGCATATAGTGTTGCAGGAGTTCTAAGGCTAATTGACTGTGTATACTGATAAAGTGTTTCTATTCCAGCTCTGTCTCTGAAGATCTGGGTTGCAGACGTGGAGAGTTTAGCAGAAAGCACTATGGATCTGTGGAGCTTGTAAGTTTACTTTGCCCATCCTTTAATTTAAACACCTTATAACGCAAAGTGCAAATCCTTTTCATTTCCAGGTAAAAATTCGAATTTAGTTTGGAAGATGTGCTTTCTAAGCTGGACTTGAAAATTTTAGAGTAATAAAAAGAGGCTGCCAATTACCTAAATTAGATGTGTGCTAGGAAATCGTTTTACAACCTTATTAATGAATCTTTCATCTTAATGTGACAGAAAATATTATATAAATACCCTGTTTACCCCAGTTGATTCAGGAAGATGGAAATTGAGCCTTTTTTCCCCTCTATAAGCTGAAGATTGTGAAATATTAGGGCTATATTTGATGAAGCATTTGTGGTGATCTGAGTTAAAAACTGTATCCGTGCTCATGTGTTGGCGTGTGCATGTCATTTTATGTGTACTTGCCCCTGAGTAGTGGGAAAGGGTGTAAAATTAAAAGAACTAGGCAACATAAGAATATTGAAAAATCTGTTTCCTGAAATCTGGTAGTTTTTCTAAATTTTCTTCAAAGATTAGCTCAGCACTTTTTTTTTTTCTCTCATGTAGAAATTCTTTCTGTGAATTATTTATTTCTTCTATGTCAGGAGTTAAAATAATATCACTGTATACGAAGTCATAATAAAATCTACGTAAGTGTGGAGGGGCGCAAAAAGTAAGCCAGCTCTGTTGCTACAGGAATAAATCATTAATGTTCTGTTAACTAAGGTTGTACTTTCAAGATCTTGGCTTGTGTATTTATAAATATAAATGCTTTCAGTTGGTGGCTTAGTTTCTGGAATTTTCATTGCAAGAACACCAGGTACCTATCTTCACTTTCCATACATTCCATGTATTAGAGATGGTATTTTAATCAAAAAGGCAAGTGAAACGCTTTGTGCTAAGAGGCACTTTCATTCCTAGTATTTTGGTTCTTTAGCTGGAAAAGAGAAATATATTGGAAATTATAAATTCACAGTAACCTCATACAAGTAGTCTTGTCTTGTGATTGGTTTTCTTAAAATTCTGCTAGTATTTTATGAAAGCATGTGTGGTAGTTTAACAAGGGATGAGTTAAACTACACTGCCCTCACACTCCACCTCCTCAGAAGGACAGAGGAAGAAAATATGATGAAGAAAGAAAAGCTCTTGGGTTGAGATAAGGATAGGGAGAGATCACTCACCAATTACTGTCACAGGCAAAACAGACTCGGTATAAGGGAGATTAATGTAATTTATTACCTATTGATAACATACTAGAGCAACGAGAACTAAAGCAGAAGCACCTTCACCCCCCCGCCCCCCGCCTCTTCTGTGTCCTCCCGTTGAGTGGTTCAGGCGAACAGGGTTTGTGATCAGTCCATAATGCTTCATCTCTGCTGGTCCTTCAGGGTCCTTCCCCTGGTCCAGTGTAGCGTCTGTCCTGTGGGATGCAGTTCTTCTGAACTGATCCTACATGGGCTTTCCACAGACTACAGTTCTTCAAGAACTGTTCCCATGTGGGTCTGTACCATCGGGTGCAGTCCTTCAGGGCCGGACTGTTCCGGCATGGGTCCCCCACAGGCGGCAGCTATGGCCAGATCCACCTGCTCCTGCATGGGCTCCTTCATGGGCTGCAGCATGGAGATCTGCTTCACTGTGATATACCACAGGCTGCAGGGTGACAGCCTGCTCCACTGTGTTCCTTATCACAAGCTTCAGGGGAACTTCTGCCCTGGTGCCTGGAGCACTTCCTCCCCTCCTTCTTCACTGACCTTGGTGTCTTCAGGATTCTTTCTTTCTTGGTGGCTCGCTACTCTCTCCCAGCTGCTGTTGCGCAGCAGTTTTTTCCCTTTCTCTAATATGTTTTCCCAGAGGCGCAACCTGCGCCACTCATGGCTTGGCTCTGACCAGTAGTGGGTCCCTTCTGGAGCTGGCTGGAACTGGCCCTTTTCTAACACAGGGCAGCTGCTGAACTCCTCACAAAGGCTGCCCCCGCAGCCCCCCTGCCCCTGCTACCAAAACCTTGCCATGTAAGCCAAATACTCTCTTTATCTTTTGAAATACATACGTAAAAAGGTGTTTGCCCTTTTAAGTTTCTAAATATTTAATTCCTTAGTATTTTCCTCAACGGCATCCCTATTGCTCAATGATTTCTATCTTTTATTTATTATAACACATTTGTTTTGTCTCAGCCCTAAACAGTTTCTCCTATGTCCTTCCTACTGGTCTGCTATGACCAGTTGTCCCTAAGGTTTTTCTTGCAGTTCATACTGGGTCTGTTGCAGTTCTTGCCTTGTTAGCTTATTCCTGACATAGTCTCAGATCTCTTCAAAGGAAGGAGCAAAGAGAACAAAACATTCCGATAACTCTTCCACCAAGCAAAGGGAGAAAGTATTATCATGTAATAACATGGATTGCTGGAGAGAAGTGAAAAAGGGTATACTACTGCATTATTATTGTTCAGATCCTATTTCTTAAGTTTGGTATAATATGTGACAATCTCTTTTTTACAGTTTTTAGAGGAGCAACATGCAGTGTTATTTCCAGCTGATCTTTGAGGGGAAAAAAAACATTCTCCTCTTCTCTGCTGCTTCCTTTTATGGATCCCAAGCAATGTTGTTGAACACAGAAAAAAGTGTCATGTTATCTTTATGTGTTGTTACCTTTTCATGATTTTTTTTTAGCAACAAAAGGAGTTTGTCTTCTGGAAATCGCTGGATTCCCTTATAGAAAGACCAGGCAGCCTTTCCCAGAATATTTATGAAACTCTAGAAGTCTTCAAATTGAAACAAGCCATATTTTCTGATGTAAATGCAGGAGGCAGAGCAGGATATACTGAACAGCATACCTTAAAATGTTCGGTATCATCACTGACTATAATGTTTAGAGATTATTACTGCTTTCTATCTTCTGAAAACTTACATAAATATGTAATAAATGCAATAAAAGACTGCTAGTCACAGTGACACTACGAACAAGTAGGGTTTTAAACATAGCAAAGCTGAGAGGAGTAGAATCAACATGTCTGTAAGAGCCATTGTTTGGAAAGGAGTGAACTTCAAGATCAGTTTCTGGAAGGTGGCATGTACCTCTGTATGCATTCTGCATGTTGGTGTAGCCAAAACCTGAGACAGGAGAATTTCTGATTAGCACTGGATATACCAGAAGAAAGTACAGCTTTCCCACGCACACATTCTTAGAGTTATAATTGGGTCATTCCAAATCTGTAGTCAAATTGGTAATGGATGTGTTCATACCATCCCTATGGGTAGTGATATAACACCTGGGAGAAGGAGAAACCAAGTAAGATTTGTTTGCTGATCATATTGGTGTCTTTGGAACTAGAACATTTATCTTAAGCTCTTTCATAGCTTATATCTAGTGATGCTGATGGAGCCATCCAAAGAGCTGGAAGATTCCGTGTGGAAAATGGCTCCTCTGATGAGGTAAGTGGCTACATATACTCATAGAAAACAAAAAATAGATCAGTTTCAGTTACTCTTCACAACTGAAAGGTGGATTTACAGTCAATTACTAGGGGACTGGTCTTAAAAATGTTAGATAATATGAGAATATAAGAATCTGAGAGTAGGGAGATGGTGGGCTTTTACCCTCAGGTCTAGGGTTTTATTTCAAGAGTACAAAATCTTGACAATTCCCTTTTTAGGGACAGATATGATATTTATTTTAGTTTTGGTGATATTTTGCTCATTTGATCAGGTTAGAAGGAAAAAAAAGTCTTATTCTCTGAATAACACTTTGCAGACTTTAATTCACTTTGTTACAATGGTGTCTTGATACTATAGTGTTCAAGCTAACCTTTGTGATTTTAAGTTTGTTCATGAGTGTGATGAGTTTATAGCTTTTTTTTTTTCCTCTTATATGTGTTTAGGCAGCTATGCTCATCTTTTAAATGAGAGATGAAGAAGCTGAATGGTGCCTGAAAGAGTCATTCCTTCCAGATTCCTGTGCTATTAATCTCATGGTGTTCCCCCTTAACCACTCCAGTGATATTTAGATTTCTCCTTAAATGGAGGACGGGAGTTATCTTCCTTTGTAAAACATTTTTAGCTATAAATATCAACTTAATACTTGAAGAAATAAAACTTCATAGTCTAGAAATGTGCATAAGGTCTTGGTAAACTTGTATTGAACTAATATTAACCATAAACTGTTACAGATCATCTGTTTGCGTCAGCACTGGGTACAGCATTAAAGCAAACTTTTCTGCATTGACTCCCTGTGAGGTCATGTTCCGTACACTGTTTTTTCAGTTTAGTTTCATGCATTTCAAAAGCTGATTATCTTGTATCACAGAGAGATCCTCTGGGCGACTGATTAGGCAACATAGAGAATGGACCTGGAGAATGGCTTTTTCTTTGCATATGCTCTTAGTAGAAAGGGAGTGAGGCATGCTTGAGAACTTATATTAACTAGTCAATCCAGAAAGAATGCTGAAAAACTTCCACAGCATGATTGGCTTTAGTGAGGAGTCCTTGAGGAAGAACTGTGAGAAAATGAAACTTGTGGGACAGAAATCTGTTCATCTATTGATTTTTAAGTTTTAAAAATCCAGGTCTTCAAACTCCACATTAAAATATCTGCTTGTTAGTGAAATACTAAGTTATTACCTATAATGGTGGTACAAAGGGAAAAGTTATTTTAAAAATATGTAGAGAGAGATACATTTTAATTTCATCTGCACAACAACTGAATTCAGGATAATTCTTTGCTTTTTATAAAAAAAAAAGTATACAACTAAAATTCTTCTGGTGAATTGGCCACACTTGCTGGACTTTTCCCTCTATTATGTTCTCAATTTTTTTCTTCAGCATTTGATCTGCAGTCTCCCAATTCTGTTTCAGAATACAGACTACACTCCAGGAACATGGCACAGAACGGATGTGCATTTGGAAAATCCAGAATATTATACAAGATGGTATTTCAAATATTTTTTAGGAAAAGGTATTAATGTTTTTGTGAATGTATTTGAAGTTTTGTTCAATGCAAAAGCAATGTAGCTTTGAATTGCAAGTATTTAAATATGGGGAAAAAATGACATTAATGTAATACTAACACATTTTTGCCCTGTACTCAAAGCAAGTTCTTGTTTGATGTATTTTTAACTTGAAGACAGAGGATGGTGTTCTGTAAGCAGCGGAACCCATGCTACCAAACAGAAAACAAACAGAAACCCCTATAGGCCTTGAAGTCTATACCTGTCTCTTGTCTTTTATACGTATCTACATAACTATATATTTATATACAGATAAGTATATATTTCCACATGTAAACCTGTGTGTGTGTGTTTTCTTTAAAATACATAACACTTATTTTTCTGTAACAGTTCATCAAAATTACATAGGTACAGATGCAGAGAAGAACCCTTTCTTTCTGTCCGTTGTACTCTCTGACCAAAATAATCAGCGTGTTCCCCAATACCATTCAATTCTTTGGAGAAAAACAGTAAGAAACAAATACTTAACTGCTGCTTATTTTTGTTTGCTTGCTTGCTTGCTTGTTTGTTTTGTGTGCATTCACCACAGACTTTTTTGCTTCTACAAAATTTCAGTATTTAGTATATGGAGATTTCACTTTTATATGAGAACATATAATTCTATCCTAGTAGATAAAACTAAGCTAGCTTAGTAGATAACAGTATACTAAACTTTATGACAGAAATGTATGATGTAAGATATTTCTAATTGTTCTTACATGCAGCTCTGCATTGTTTTTAAAAATGTTGCCTAAATTGTTCTTGATTTATGTCCTGTGATGAGTTTAAGCTGTGATATACTACTGATTTACTGATATTTTTATACAATGTTAAGAAAATAGCCAAATGTGATACTGGTTTTACTAGTATCTTCTTAGGATTTTCTTTTCACTTAGCTCTCCATAATGACCTTTATCTAAGCAATTAATTTAATATTGTTTAGTACACATGCATAGTTCACATTTGTTTTAGAAGAGAAATAGTTATGTCTACTAGTTTCAACATTCTTCCTAATGCCCAGTATTGTACTGTGAGTTTCCTCTTAAGTTCCTACATGGCAGAGTAGTAAAAGCTAATTAAAAAATATTTTTGCACCATCCTATGCCTTTTCGTGTTCATTTTTTCTTTTTTTTTTTTTATTCAGTAGTAAATATGACTAAGTAAAACTAGCATGGTCTTGATATTTGTTTTTTACTTAATCGTTTTTATCAGCATTCCTATTTTAATGTATAGAGAATGTCAGTACGTCCTGTAATGTCTTCTATTTTTTTGTAATTTTTCCCCCTTTATAGGGTACTCAGAAAATATGTCTCCCTTACAGTCCCACAAAAACATTATCAGTGAAATCTATATTGAGGTATGTATTTACAAATAAATTATGGGTTAAGAGACTTGTGTGTATCTTTTCTTTCTGTAATTCAGAGCTTGTGTTGCATGATCTTCATGATTTTAAAAACAGTAAAAACAGGTTTACAAATCTTAATCACTGAGGACAGGAAAAAGTGCTTTTAATGCCTGTCCTGGAGTAGAAAAAGTGACAATTTAGAATGGACAAAGATTCTCAGACCATTTCTTTGGCAGAGGGACTATTTTCAAATTAATTGTAAAACAGGTATAAAGTTAATCCTGACATCCATGCAGGGTTTTAATGGTTTCTGTACTTAAAATGCAGAAGTTTGGAAAGTCTTGGAGATTAGCATTGTGGAAAAGAAATGATGATTCTGGCAATGTACACTTACAGCCCAGAAAGCCAGCCATATCCTGCGCTGCACCAAAATAAGCGTGGCCAGCAGGTCGAGGGAGGTGATTCTCCCCCATCTACTCTACTCTTGTGAGACCCCACCTGGAGCACTGCATTCAGCTCTGGGGCCCCCAGCACAAGAAGGACATGGAAGTATTTAGAACGAGTCCAGAGGAGGGCCACAAAGATGATTAAGGGGCTGGAGCACCTCTCCTACAAAGAGAGGCCGAGAGAGTTGGGGTTGTTCAGCCTGGAGAAGAGAAGGCTCCAGGGAGACCTTATAGCGATCTTCCAGTACCAAAGGGGGCCTACAGGAAAGCAGGAGAGGGACTCTTTGTCAGTGAGTATAGTGACAGGACAAGGGGTAATGGCTTTAAATTAAAAGAGGGTAGATTTAGATTAGATATTAGGAAGAAATTCTTTACTCAGAGAGTGGTGAGGCACTGGAACAGGTTACCCAGAAAAGTTGTGGATACCCCATCCCTGGAAGTGTTAAAGGCCAGGCTGGATGGGGATTTGAGCAACCTGGTCTAGTGGAAGGTGTCTTTGCCTAAGGCATGGGGGTTGGAATGGGATGATCTTTAAGGTCCCTTCCAAACAAAACCAATCTTTGTTTCCACAATACATTCCATGTAAGACAGGGCCTTTGAACAATTCCTTTTGTAAGCAGTTCTAACTGCAACTATTAGTGCTTTAATGTTGAAATGTATGCTTGCCTTTCTATTACACAGTATTTCATTTACATTTCAGTGCTATGAGTCTTGAGAAATTTGAGAAGAGCCCAAGGGAAATTTTTCATCCCGAGATACAAAAGGTAAGTGGTCATTTCTTCTTTTGCTTAGTTGTTTTTCTTTATTATTTTCTGGAAAATAAATAATTAAGCATAAATATTACTAGTTTGTTTGTTTCAGCAGAATAATAATGAGGATTAGGGGTTTTAAAAAGTAAACTTCGTTTATCAGTTGAACTGGCCACTTCAAAGCAAAACTTAAATACACAAGGATGTAATCATTTTATTTGTGTTGCCTTTAATGCCAGAGTGCTAAACAAACTGTTTTATTTGCAGGATTTATTGGTTCTTGAAGAGCAAGAGGTAAATGTAAGCTTACCACTCCTAGCTCATAGACTTGTTCAAAGAATATAGCTGTATTTGTTATATTTGTACTGACATCTTTTGTGACAACTTCCCAGTCGATTGCTTATTGCAATAAAAAAATGGAGTATTAGTTTTCAATATATGAAATCAAAAATCATTTTAAACACCAGTGTAAAAAGTATGTCATACAATTCATAGTCTATAATCAAAGGTAAAATATTAGGTGCTTGTTATTTGTGCATGTAATGGAGTTGGTATGAGATATATATTCACATGTGCAGGATGTATACAAAGTTACACATTTAAAATTCCTTAGAGAAAGCATTAGTTTAGGTCTTTTGCCTGTTTAGCTTATAATCTTTAGTTTTATTTCTTAGGGATCTGTGAATTTTAAATTTGGAGTCCTTTACGCTAAGGATGGGCAGCTTACAGATGATGAAATGTTCAGCAATGGTGAGTTTTTTACCTTTTCCTTAATTTTTTATTAAAAATATCGGCTACTGCCCATATACCGAGCACGTGGAAGCCAGACAGTGGATAATGATCATGTTAACAGTAGTTTTGTAAGGTTTTCATGTTCATATTGGGTGGAAAAACTGTAGCAAAGAATATTCTATTTCTATGAAAGGTTGCTATAGGAAACCTAATGTTACAGCTTGGAAAATGATGAAATTTTCTTTCTAGAAATAGACTATACAAAGTAAGATTTAAAAAAAAAAAGAAGCAGTTGAAGGAGGTGACTCTTGTTACCTGCAAGAAGTCACTGTTTCTAGTTCTTTCATTCTTAAGGTTTTGTGATCTCATTCTTCTATGCACTTGAACAGTGTTGTGGAGTTAGCAAAAGAGATCGGTGTTTAATGTCGCATGGTGATCCTTTTTCTGCCATTCTGTAAGGCTGGGATGCCCTTTCTGTAAGGGTAGAAAGCCTGGATGACATGAGAAGAAACTAATTCAGCTTAAACTCTGGTCCTTATGTCCTGAAGGCAGGATCTGTTCCTGTATTTTAATCAATCTTTGGTAGGTGTTCTATTACTACATGTGCTTTGTTTTTGTAACATTTCTCCCTTCCATGTATAGAAACTGGAAGTGAGAGCTTTCAGAGATTTTTGCATCTCTTGGGCGACACAATTACTTTGAAAGGCTGGACAGGCTACAGAGGAGGACTGGACACAAAAAGTAAGAACTCAGCTGAGGCAAAGAAGCAGGGGCTACAATATGAAAGATTTTGCTTACTGCATGTGCATAATATTTGTTGAAGAAATAATACGATTCCAAAAACTTTTTCACATGCATGTTAAATGCTGTGCTTTATGAGGAAACAGTTGAGCAGGTTAGCTTAAATCACTGGTATGTAATGCAGTGGAAGAAAAGATATGTAACTTGTATTTTAAGGTGAACATTTCATTTTATATTGTAAGGGAGTGGAGAATAACCTGAGACATTAGTTGTTTCATAACAGTAAAGCATCATGGTTTGAATGCCCATATGTGATTTCAGGAGGTTAGGTGAAGGATGTCATAGGTTTTAGCTGTGGGAATATGCAGACTAGGTTGCAAACTCAGATTTAGACATCTGCGCAAAAACATGCAGCGTGGACATGTTCTAAAATTGATCAGAAAAAGGGATGACTAAAGAAGGTTTCGTAGAAAGACCTGAAATATCTTTTAATCTTTAAAAAACTTAAAGGATACATTCCTACTAAGAATCTTGTCTTCCTTTGCAGATGATACAACAGGAACCTGTTCCATCTATACAGTTTACCAAGGGCATGAAATTATGTTCCATGTTTCAACCATGCTGCCGTATTCTAGAGAGAACAAGCAGCAGGTACACGGTTCTCTCATCTCTCTCCTGCCCCGTTCTCCCCCCCGTTCTCCCCCCGTTCTCCCTTCCTTTTTTTTTTTAATGTAGTTAATCATAAACTCCAAAACGTCTTAAAATAGGGAATCTTCTTGCGTGTTAATATTTTAGAAATACAAGTCTTAAGACTTTTGTGAAGAATTTCAAATTTAATTAATTTAAAAATTACTAAATAGTCTGGTACTGAGATGACTTGCAGAACTTCACTGCTGCAGTTGTCACTGCCTTCAAAGAATTTATGAAGACTGGAAATTAGACTTAATTCTGAATTATCAGAATATGCACATGCATAACGTACAACTCATACTCAGGTAGTAATTAATGTAGCTTTAAAGAAACTCTGCTTGTGAACGTGTTAAAGACCAGTTCTGTGCATTTGCTGTAAAGCACTGCTGTTGCCCTCTCATAGATGGACTAGGTGGATTCTTGGGGTGCTTGTTCAAATATGCTCTCATCCATTGCTTGAACCTTTATGAAGGAAAAAAAACCCACAACACTTTATAAGCACATCCATAATGATATATCTAAAATTACTCACAAATTGTTTTATTAATCTTTTAGGCAACTATTATAATCATATAATTAGATTATATAATGTCTTTTTTTTATTTCCATGTCAGTTTTCTCATGTTTTTGCCTTGGATGACAAGATCACAGCAGAAATCAGAGGACCTTTATTGTTTTTAAAGAATAATAGGATTGGTGTTTTTCTCCTTTTATTTCAAGTGGTGGATTTTCTTTTTTGGAATATTATGTGTTCCATACTCTATTTGTGAATATTAATATTTGGAAATTCTGAGAGCTTTTCTAACTTAAAAAAAAAAAAAAAAAAAGGAAAGGAAAGAAAAAAAATAGCTGCACTTTTAGCAGCTGCCTTGTATGTGCAACATGACATTGCTAAGTTTACTTAATTGTAGTTAGTAATTTATATTGTCTTCAATCATATTTATGATACTTTTTCTTAAGACTGGCATTTCCTGAGCTGCATACAGATTAGGAGTTGTTGTTTCAGGGTTCTGTCACAGAACTGTTGAAGCATTGATCTCCTTTAAATCCTTGTGTCTGTCTTTTCCTTCCTATTTTTCTTTTTGCTTTTTTTCTCTCCTTCTTTATTTTTCTTTCAGGTAGAAAGGAAGCGGCATATTGGAAATGACATTGTCACTATCGTATTTCAGGAAGGAGAAGAATCTTCTCCAGCATTCAAGCCATCCATGATTCGCTCTCATTTTACACGTATCTTTTTTCTTATATACATATATTTTTTGAATATTATTATTATTTCTAATTCTACCCTAATCCCTCTTACATGCTGTTTAGAGAAGGGAGAACTATTTTATGGTTGGCTTTCTGGGCTACAAGCGCGCATTTTGAGCTTGTCATCAACTGACACCCCCAAGTCCTTCTTATCAAGGCTGCCCTCAATCCATTCTCCACCCAGCCCGTATTTGTTTTGGGATTGCCCCAGCCCAGATGCAGGACCTTGCACTTGGCCTTGTTCAACTTTACAACGTTCACACGGGCCTACTTCTCAAGCCTGTCCAGGTCCTTCTGGATAGCATCCCTTCCCTCCAGCATGTCGACTGCACCACACAGCGTGGTGTCATCAGCAAACTTGCTGACGGTGCACTCGATTCCACTGTCCATTTTGCTGACAATGATGTTAAGCATCTTGAAGATGGTGTGGAATAAATGAGCTGATGAATGGAAAACACTGATCAGAATACTCCAGTGCTGAGGTGTTACTCAGCACCAGAAAAATGGTCCTGGAAAACTTTTTGAAAGGTGTGGCCTATAAAGGGATTTCTCTTTCCCTGAGGTACATGATTCTCCTATTGAGTGGCGTTATTGAGAAATGTACCTAACGTCTGCCATTTCAGGATGTGTCCTATATCCATACGGACTTGTTTAGGTCATTGTAAGTAATACACAGGTGGTCCGCAGAGTCATATCACCTTCCTGATGTTTTCAGTTAAGAGCAGCCAGGGATAAAGGTGTCCATAAAAAATACAGGGGCTGGTCTGTGTGAAATGTGTAAATCTCAAAACTTATTTAACATGCTCTATCACTTCCTACTCACCTTGCATACTATAGCATCCCCTTTTTGTTACTTCTGCAATGGGAAAAGTTAAATATGCAGATATTTCAGTGTGCTGTCCTATACAGCAATGACACAGGTAGATTAGGATTGAGTTAATCAAATAAAGGCAGCCAGTGTCAGTTCAGATGTCCCAACGTACCTGAAATGTCTGTGCAAGTCTGGCTTATATGACTTAGGGCTTACAGAAGATCTTTACTCTTTTGGAGTGCCAGCTAGAGTCTAGAGAGTATGCTCTCAAGCATCTTAAATATATTTTTGTGTATTTCCAGTTTACATCTTTCTCTTTATTTTCTTACAACTCTGATAGCAAAATTATTTTGTGGGATTATTTTTCCTCAGTGGGAGTTTCGGCATAAGAGAAGCTAGGAATCATTTTTTGTGTTTTTTTTTTTTTTTTTTCTGGTCACCTGAAATAATTTTTAATCTCAAGTTTATAAAATATGAACATGAAAAACAGAACTATATAGCACACTTTATGCTTCATATAACAGCAACAAGTATGTGTTTGTGGTAGTAGCTCAATTTTTTAAATTGACCCCTTTTATAGTAGTAAAATGTACGGTCTGGAATATTTTGTCTTTACATTTATTATTATGCTTGACTACTATTAAATCTGTTGCAGGAACAGATTAAAATTAAAATACATGTGAGCTTTATTAGTACTGGATTAATTTCCTTAACTGAATGACAGATATTTTTGCCTTAGTGAGATATAATAAGCAGAATGATAGTTACAGGTAGGTTCTGATTGTAACTAATCATTTCATACTTAATTTCTGATCGTTTAGAGGTAATGGGAAAACATTTTGTGTTGTCCACCTGTCTATATGCCTGGAAGCCAAATGAACTTTTAAAATTGAAAGACAGTATGGATCTAGATGCAGAGAACTGTAAATTGGTTCTAAGCTATGTGTTTCTAACAATCAGAATAATGAAATTCTGGAACAGTCATAAGCTAAGGGGGCAAAACAAAAGTACCTTTTAGATGAAATGTGAAAAATGATGGAAGATATGTCTGCAAGATTCTGATCTGATGAGATCAATGACATAGTGAACTACCTGTATGATGAAAGTTAAATAGACATGATGTTGTGATAGCTGTGTAGTGGATCTTTACTGGTCCGGTTTCGGTTGTAGCTAAGCAAACCAGCTCATTTTTAGGGATCTTCGGAATACTTAAGGGATGTACAGTTGGTCATCACATACTTAAAACCTAGGGAAATTTTGCTGGCAAATAGTGTATTTTTCAGTTAGCTGTGGGACCCTCACACATAGAGAGTCCTGTGCTATCCAAGTCTGAGTCTGTTAGCTCTCAGCAGAATCTCAACAGCAAGCATTCCGGCATTCTAGCATTTTGTAGGCTTTAATGATGTGATGGTTTTACTCAGGTGGGCAGCTGAGCTCCACCACAGCTGCTCTCTCACTGCTCCTCCTCAAAGGGAAAGGGGGAGAAAATATGATGCAAAGGGCTCAAGGGTTGAGATAAGGACAGGGAGATCACTCAACAATTATCGTGATGGGCAAAACAGACTCGGTGTAGGGAGATAGAGGAGTTTATTGCCTATTACTAGCACGATGGAGAAATGGGAAACAAGGGAAACAAACTAAAAACACCTTCCCCCCATCCACCCTCTTCCATCTCCTCCCCTCAAATGGCACAGGGGAACGGCGGTCAGTCTATAGCACTTTGCCTCTGCCACTCCTTCACGGTCACTCTCTTCGCCTGCTCCAGCCTGGGATCCCTCCCATGGGATGCAGTCCTTCCCGAACTGATCCTGTATGGGCTTCCAGCAGGAAGCAGCTCTTCAAGAACTGCTCCAAATATGGGTCCATACCACAGGGTCCATCCATCAGGAACAAACTGCTCAGACATGGGTCCCCCACAGACAGCAGTTCCTGCCAGGTCACCTGCTCCTGTGTTGTCCCCTCTCCATGGGCTGCAGCCCATGTAACATGTAAACAAGTTACAAATGAACGAAGTGGCTTTTACCACATTAACCATTCCAGCTATTGTCCTGAGGTTAATGGTGAGATGCCAGAGATATCTGTCAGTCTTGAAAAAGCAGAATTGCAGAGGGATATCATTGTCTGAGCTCATGCGAGGGTTTCAATTTGGGCTTGAACAGAATAAGCAGTAAAGACAAATAAAAGAGCCGCCCTTTGACTTAAATTGTTGTGTACTGCATTTCTCAGCGTAGGACACAGATTTGGCACTGTTATTTCTCCTTTTCAAAGTAGTAGCAATGTCTGTACTAATCCCTCTTCTATTGAAACTGTGCTACATCATTTACTGTTTAGGTCAAAAAAAAAAAAAAAGGATTGCATTCACTTTCAGATATGTCTGAGGACAGGATACTGTAAGCTCAAATGCTGAAGTCTCTTATGGCTAAAGAATTTATATTAGGAAATCAAAATATTTGGTTTATCTAGCACTAGACAGGAGATTTTGGGGCATGAAACTAAAATTATGCCTCAAACTGGAATGCATGTGTGCGTCTATAACGCTAATTCAGAGCTACAAACTTTGCAAGATGGAAGGGGGAACTCAGTGTGTTAGACTGTGAATGCAGACTTTTAATGATGGTGTGACCGTGCGTGACTTCAGTAGTTAATTAGCATAATTTTAAACTGTTTGTTTGTAAATCATTATACCCCACATTTGCAAGACCAAGAGGAGGATTGACCATGCTGGGTCTGTTACTTTGTGTGAAGTATCAGGTAGCTTGTAGGGGAAAGAAAGAAGCTGTGTACAGGGTAGACTTTGAAATGGCGTCCGGGAATCAACAGGGTCATTAGGTGGATTGGTTTTGCTTCCTCCTTTCCTGAAAATTCCGTAACTATAAGGATTCAGGCAGGTTGTGAAAGAGACCAACAATATGCCTTATACTGATCACCTGGCAGTAGTCCTTTTTTGAACAACTAATCTCATTCTGACAGCTGAGAAATACAGTTAAAGTGTTGAAGGAAGGCATTCTTTTAGCCTTTTCCTCCATGCACGGTATAGACCACAGATACCAACCATGGTCCATGGTTTCAGAAGCTGCTGCTCAGATCTGATCACGTTATTCTAACGTAATAATTTCTGGCTTGCTTTGGAAGGTTTTTTTATTCTTAATAGGCTGAGCTATCTTTATAGTAATCTATGAATCCATTTTTTTGTTTGTTTGCTGTTTTTTTTTCTGCAACACAAGTTACCTGAACCTTTTTTATTTTAAAGATACTGCATTAATTAAACCATAAATTTGCCTAGCTCCAAAAGTTGATAATTATCAGTGGAAGTTTGGTGTTTCTGGTGTTACTCAGAAAGAATCGCATCTTTCATAAGTGTGGTTAATGCACAGGTAAGGTGGAAATCTATAAGGAGAATATGTTTTGTAGGTGAGGAACTGTTCTTTTACAGCTTTTTTTGAAAAGGACTAGATTTTGGCAATACCATTAACAGCATTATTCTATGAGTAGAATTGCAAAGTTCTGCTGTAATTGTTATTGTCCCAATGTTCATGTAAAAGATTCAGAATTTTGGTTCAAGCAATTCATTCCAAATGAATGCCCATTTATGAGTGAGTTTGCTTGCTTGTTTGTTTGTTTGCTTGTTTTTTGTTAGACCTGTGGAAATTCTTACCTTAGACATACCCAGATAATTGTTTCCAGTTCTTTCTCCTGTCTGTAAAAATGGTGGTTTTTGAACATGGCTTTGAACACAGATAAATACTTGTTCTTTCACTAGGCTGAAAATATTTTCAGAAGAAAGTGTTCCTCTCTTTGGGCCTCCACTTCCATCCCCCCCTGTGTTTACAAATCACCAGGAATTCAGGGATTTTTTGTTAGTGAAATGTAAGTCAGTTTTTTCTTTTGCTAGAAACACTTTTTAAATAATTACTTTACTAAATTGAAATTCATGATACGTAAAGCGTAAATACATTTTATTGTGTGTGCTGCTCTTCTGTACAATTTTTTTTTCCAAATCTGTAAAGTAGATGGGATGCCAGGTCCAGTCAGATGAACACAAAAATTATTTTCTATGCAGTTATGCTTCTCAGACTACTAGATCTAAACTGACCTTTACATATGTAGAATGTGCAGCCACATATATTTTCATGTTTTCTTATAGGAACCTGAGATCTCACATAATTTATAGTGCTGCTTGATACTTAGTAATAAAAGGTGTTAGGTTAGCATCTCTGAAAATATAAGTATTTCTGAATGCATGCTGAATAGTTGCCTTTCTGCACCTTTAAGACCTTTTTAATTCTGTAGTGATTCAGTTCCAGGTTTCCTTGACCCTTACTTACGCTTCTAAATGAGCCATAAAGAGATATTTGGGAGTTGATCATAGAATCATAAAATAACCCATGTTAGAAGGGATCTCAAAAGATCATCTGGTCCAAAAGGAAGCTGAGATTATCTAGCAACCTCTCCAATTGCATCTTGAAAACCTCCAATGATGGGAGTTTTACCACATCCCCAGAGAGATTGTTCCAGTGACTGATCTCACTATAAAACAAACAAACAAACAAACAACAAAAAAACACACAAAAAACCACTTTCTTATATCAAGACAAAACTTCTTCTGGTACAACTTGTACCCATTGCCCCTTGTCTTCTCCACGTGGATCCTTGTGAAGGCAGAGCCTCCATTCTCTTTGTAGCCACCCTTTAACTATTGGAATACTGTGATGAGGTGACCCCAGAGCCTTTTCCAGGGTGAAAAGACCTCATTCCTTCAGTCTTTCCTCATATGGCAGATTCTCCAGCTTTTTGATCATCTTCGTGTCACTCCTTTGGACCCTCTTCAGTCTGACCCCATCTCTTTCAAATTGTGGGAACTGGAATTGGACAGTACTTCTGTTTTCAGCTGTGATAGAGCTAAGTTTCTCCATAGTAACTGGTGTGGTGCTGTGTTTTGGATTTAGGATGAAAATAATGTTGATAACATGCACATGTTATAGCTGTTGCTCAGCAGTGCTTATACTGGACAAAGACTTTTAGACTTCTCATGCTGCAAGGAGGTTGGGAAAGTACTAGAAGCAGTGAGGGGACACAAACAGGGCAGCTGACCCAAACTAACCAAAGGAGTATTCCATACCACATGATGTCATGCTGAACAATAAAACTAGGGGGGAGTTGGCTATGGGGGGTGCTACTGTTGCTCGGGGACTGGCTGGGCATTGGTTGGCTGGTGGTGAGTAGTTGAGTTGTGCATCACTTCTTTTGTTTTCTTTGCCCCTTTTCTTCTGTATTAAACTGTCTTTATCTCTACCACACGAGTTTTACTTTTTTTTTCCCCAATTCTCTCCCTGATCCCAGTGGGGAGGGGGTGTGAGCAAATGGCTGTGTGGTGCTTAGCTGCCTGCCAGGTTAAACTGCAACAGTGCTCCAGGTGTGGCCTGACAACCACTGAGTAGGGTGAGATGATCACATCTCTCTCTCTCTCTCCTAGTAATGCCTCTGTGGATGGAGCCCATGATTTGATTTGTCTTCGTTGCAGCACTAGTGCACTGCTGAATAATATTCATCTTGTCTACCAGGACCTAAAAATCCCTTTCAGCAATGCTGCACCCCAGGCACAGATCCTAGCCTGTGCTGGGCTCTTTTGTAATGCCATCCCAGGCGCACTTGGCTTTGTTAAACTTCATAGGGTTCTTGCTTGCTTACTCTTCCGGCCTCTCTAGGTCTGTCTGTAAGATGACTCCCCCATCTGATGTGTCCACCTCACCACTCAGTGTAGTGTCATCAGAACACTTAGTGACGGTGCTTTCAACCACGCGATCCAGATCATTTATGAAGATGTTGAACAGCGTGGTCCCTAGTGTCAGTCCCTGGGGGACCCCACTTGTGGCAGGTTGCCAGCTTGAGTAAAAAACATTGATCACCACTTTGTGCCATCTTAACACGGGTGGATTCCATCCAGACCCATAGATTTGTATGAGTGTATGCCCTGCATACTATCTGCAGACCAGCCCTTCCACCACTATTGGTGTGTCAACACAGGTGTTGTTGGAGCTACTTGATACTGTGATCTGGATTGTGAGCTACACTGGTAAAGAAAGAGGAAAAGAAAGTATTGAGAGCCTCTGCCTGTTCAGCACTGTTAGTAACTAGTATCCTTGCCCTGTTCAGCAATGGGCCTACGTCTTCTCTGTGCTGCTGCTTGTTGCTCATGTATCTGAAGAGTACTTTCTTGTTCTTGACATTTTGGGCCAATTTCATTTCTACCTGAGCCTTAGCCTTCCTGTTTGCATCTCTGCATAGGTCTTGGCAAGGTTCTTGTAGTCCTCAGTGTACTCATTTAAGCCTTTTTTCCATAGCTGATATGATTCTTTTTTGCTCCTATGCATACCCAAAAGCTCATCGTTAAGCCAGGGTGGTCTCTTGTTCTGCCTTCATCCTTTCTCTTTGTAGGGGATGGACTGTTCTTGTGCTTCCAGGAGGTTGTTCTCAAATAAATCCCAGCGCTCACAAGCTCCTTTGCCCTCCTTGCATGCTTCCCATGAAATCCCTCAAAGCTGGGCTCTGAGCATATTGAATTTGGCTCTTCTAAAATCCAGAATCTTTGTCCTATTGCTGGTCTTCGGTGTGCTCAACAGGCTCTTAAAGTTCAGTGTTAGGATTTCTGTATCCAAGTCTATCATTGGTAGTTGTGTTGTCAAGGTCACAGTTTGCGGGCAGTAAACCTAGTGCACCTTTGGCATGTCCAGCACGTGTAGCAGGAAGCAGTCCTTAATGCATTCCAGGGACCTGATGGAGGATCTGTGCACTGCTGTGTTGTGTTCCCAACAAGTGTCCAGGTAATTGAAGTTACCCTTGAAGATCAGGTTTTGTTGGCCTGAGACATCTTTGAGCAGCTGAAGTAAGGCTTCATTGGCCTTGTTGTCCTGACTGGGAGGTCAATAACAGACATCTAACATAATCATAAGGATTACAATTACACACTTACCTGACAGGAACTTTACTAGTAACTTCTTTTGCACACATTGCTAACAAATATTTAAGTTGGTTTAGCACTTAAATTGATGAGTAGTTTGTCTTTAATTTTTGTATCAGGAGGTTATTGGGGTGCCTTGTAGAATACTGCTATTAGTCTTTATTTCCTTTTAAGCTTGAGGGATTGTCACTTACTAAAAAACATGCAAAAAGTGGTGAAACTAAGTTACTACGGGAAAACTGGTTATATTTATATAGAGGCAAGATAGAGTCAGTGGAAAATAGCAAAGCACATTAAAGTAACGTATCTTCTTTTCCATTATATTTTAGTAATAAATGGTGAAAAAGCCACCTTGGAAACCCCAACATTTTCTCAAAAACGTCAGCGCACTCTAGACATGCTGATCCGCTCTTTATACCAGGACCTGATGCCTGATCTACACAAGGTAAATGTAAGTCAGAAAGTCAAAAGTGATCTCTGTGCCTCTCGTATGTTCTCTCCTGCTTTCACTAGTATGTTGAATGTTCTGTTGCTTTAAAAGGCTGTAATCCTGATGAGCACTGGATTGTGTACACTAGGCTAAATACTAATAGTGACATAGTTTGTTTTACAGTTATATGAAAACTGACAGACTGTCCTGACTGACAAGAAGACTGACAGGATAGGAGGTGGTACTTAGGAACGTGGTTTAATGGGTAATATTGGTGGTAGGAGGATGGTTGGACCAGATGATCTTGGAGGTCTTTTCTAACCTTTATGATTCTATGTCTGCAACCTTTGTTGTAATTGTATAGTATGAAAGTGGTAAAGGATGACAAGTAGGAAAGTAAAAAAAAAAAAAAAAAAAAAAAAAGTCAACGATTGGAAAAATAGTGATTACTGTTCTCTGAGAAGCAATACAGTTAGATTCATCAGGACAGGAAAGTATATTAAAAAAAGCAGACAATGTAAATGGTATTGTATTAAATTGACTAAAATTAAAAAAAATATGAAAACTTTTGATTTAATTTTAAAACAAAAACAATTTTTTCTGTTTTAGAACATGCTCAATAGAAGGTCTTTCAGTGATGTGTTGCCAGAGTCCCCAAAATCAACACGGAAAAAAGAAGAAGCTCGGCAAGCAGAATTTGTCCGACTTGGTCAGGTGGGATCAATTCAGCAAGTATGCATCTATGTTTACAAAGACTGTGTCATCACTTTATAGGCATACTGGATTTTGGTGTGCTGTAAATACTAGCAATGAAGATATATAAGATATCTTAAACAGCTTTATTCTCTATCTGAGTGGAACTATGTTTATATGGTATTTCGCTGGAGTGTTTAGCCCTTTTAGAATCAGAACACTTTCAGTTATACGTAGCTGAAGAATTCATGATACTGTGACCGTGTGTCTTTTGGCACCACCCCTGTAGCAGTGTGTATCTGTGTAGTTTGATTTAGTGGTTTGCTAAATGCTTTTGCAAGTGAAAGGCCAGCTTATGTAACTGATAAAAGGTTCCTCTGATCAGCTGACCTACAGAATGAATTGTGTAGATGTGTCAGAGGCTCTATGTCCAAGTGGAAGCCGGTGACGAGTGGTGTACCTCAGGGATCTGTTTTGGGACGGGTACTGTTTAATATTTATATCAGTGACATAGACAGTGGGATTGAGTACACCCTTAGCAAATTTGCAGATGACACCAAGCTGACACAAAGCTCATTTATATTTATATATATAAAATGCCTATCACCATATTGATAAACACTCTTTGGGACCACTCTGATGGCAGGGGTAAGAACAAGAGTTGGCCTTTTAGTACCTCAGCACTTCTGTTTCCAAACAGTTTAAAAAAAAAAAAAAAAAGCTACAAGACTTTGCTGTAGAAGGAAAGGATGCCAGCCAGAGGGACCTGGACAGGCTGGAGAAGTGGGCCCATGTGAACCTAATGAGGTTCAACAAGTCCATGTGCAAGGTGCTGCACCTGGGTTGGGGCAATCCCAGACATGAGGACAGACTAGGAGAAGCACTCATTGAGAGCAGTCCTGCAGAGAAGGACTTGGGGGTTCTGGTGGATGAAAAGCTTGACATGAGCCAGGAGTGCATGCTTTCAGGCCAGAATGCCAACTGAATCCTGGGCTGCATCAACAGAGGAGTGGCCAGCAGGTTAAGGGAGGGGATTGTCCCCCTCTATTCTGTCCTTGTGAGGCCCCACTTGGAGTACTGCATCCAGGTCTGGGGGTCCCCAGAACAAGAAGGACATTTATCTTTTAAGAGCGGGTCCAGAGGGGGGCTACAAAAGTGCTCAAGGGGCTGGAACACTTCTCCGATGAAGAAAGGCTGAGAGGGCTGGGGCTTTTCAACCTACAGAAGAGAAGGCTCCGGGGTGACCTCATTGCAACCTTGCAATGCTTAAAGGGGGCGTAAAAAAAAAAAGATGGGGAACAACTATGCTCAATCAGATGAAGACAGGATGAGGGGGAATGGCTTTAAACTAAAAGAGGTGAGACTTAGATTAGAGGTTAGGGGGAAATTCTTCACTTGGAGGGTGGCGAGGCACTGGAACAGGTTGCTGAGAGAAGATGTGGATGCCTCATCATTGGAGGTGTTCAAGACCAGATTGGACGAGGCCCTGAGCAACCTGATCTAGTGAGTGGTGTCCCTGGCTGTGGCAGGGTGGTTGGAACTGGATGATCTTTGAGGTCCCTTCCAACCCAAGCCATTCTATGATTTCATTCTGTCGTTCTGTTCATTACTATGTTGAACACTTCATATTTTGAGCTTCCTTTTTCTTTATAAGCTATGTAGGCTTTGGCTGCAGCTCCATAGTGATTAGTGCATTCTTTCTTCAGGGTATAGATAGTTCCCCTTCTTTCTTAATAACTGTAATAGGAATTCCAAGTTGTAAACTACTTTGTCATCCTAAGTTGTCCTTTCTTTTTAGGCTTTAGGTTATATATTAGTGACAAAAGCTTAATTTAGTTAAAATACCTGTTTGTATTAGGCGCTGAAATTGAAAACCACTGTGAAAGGGGATACACCAGCTACCCTGGCAACCACCAGCTTTTGTAAAAAGGAGGTGAGTGAACCCATTTGTGTAAGGAGAGTTCAAAAAAAAAAACTAAATGCAATTGAGTATGGCATTGTATATCAGTTCTATATATTGTTTATTTACTTTTGTGATTAGATACTATAGCAGCAAAGTTGTAATGTATACTGTTAAAGTGATTCTTCAGCCCATAGCAAATGAGTAAAGGATGAGCCTGAAGGTAGTAGTACTTCTCATGTTAATGCAAGTCTGGATACTTTTATATCTGAGCATATTTCGTGAAAAAAAAACCATAATGTTTTCCATAAGCAATCATCTTTTGATTATTTTAACATCTTTATCAAGTTTAAAGCAAAATTTAGTTGCGTTTTTATTTCCTGTAACTACTTTTTTTTTTTTTTTACAAGGCATAGGAGTGAAAAATGTAAACCATGTTTTTCTATGTGCATCTTATATATAGAAGCTTCAGAAGTGCTCGTAGAATTTCAGACTTCAGCTTAATACTTAATATTGGGGAAGAGGGTGGGGAGGGGACAGAATTTAGGAGGTAAGTACAGAGAACATGACAAAAGAACAATTTGGGGGAAAGGTAGTTTTAGCAGTACCATGTCTAAATATCACAAACTGAACCATGAAATGAAATCAAACTGTATATGCATGTTGGTGCATATATTTTAAGTCTGTATTTTTATTTTTTTAATAACAAATTTCCAGGGTTGCACTGAATATCAGCTGCTTGGGTTTTAATTCCAGTGTTCCAAGAGTGTATCTTATACTTATTAGTCTCCAAGTCCAATTGGTAGGGAGAGTGTTTCTCTGCAAGAAAATTAACTAGATTTTGATATTTCAAATTCAAAAAATATACTTTTAAGAAATGTATCCTGCCAAAAGTATTTAAGTGTTCTTACATGTCATTGTCTTATCTCATTCGTGTCTATATGGTCAGTATTTCTTAGTATAATTAATATGTATCCCTTATGTTACATCATAGCCTTGGGAGTCCCAATCTTTCTGCAGTAATTTTCCTCATGAGGTTGTCTGTGCAGATTCCTGGGGCCAGTCCTTGTTGGTTTCTACAGATGCTGGCATCTTGTTAATTGATGGTTAGTAAATGATGCTGTGTTCTTGTGTCAATTATTTGTGTATCTGACCATTTTCTTCAAAATAAATGTTCATAAGCTCCGTTTAGGTAATTGGTAAGTCCTCACCTGCAAGGATAGTACCAATCCAAGTGAATCTATTACATTTATGTAATCTAGTTGCAGATTTTTTCTCTGCATCAGAATCCTTATTTGGAGCCAATTTTCATGCAGATTTCTGAATATTTTGTTATTTCAGGTGCTGTTATCTTGACCATCTGAAAAGATTTATGAAGTCAAACCCAAACTCAAGGAGTGTCTGGATTTTTTAGCCCTTGATAATACTAATGAACATGAAGCACAAGGCTTATGTGGTGTTGAAAGCCTGTTTCTTCCGTAGCAGTGCTTTTACTAGTTTAACCTCATATCTTCTGTGTGCCACATAAGGCCATTGGGACTAAGGGAATGAAGTTAGTTCTCAGTGAAAATTTTCAAACTTTCCAAAGAAAGGTCCCTTTTGGGCTTCAGTTGCGTAATTTCATCCATGGCAATGATAAAACACTCCAATAGGGAAGTACTGGTTATGATGCTGCAGCATACATACGAGCTTTGTGCAGGATGTTTCATTTTCATGAGAAAAAACAAGACTTATTTTATTAGAAAGAAATAGTTCAGAACCATTGACTACCAAATTTTAGCAGAATTGTAAAGAAATACGTGTGTTTTCTTTTTAGATGGTCAGCCATCAGTTCAAGTATTTGATAAAACGCTCCAAATAAAGCAGATGCATGTGTTGGAAGCTCTGGATCTTTTGATTGCCCGAACAGACAAAGGTAGGAGAGGTCCTTGTTATTTGGTTCTCATATGAATATGTCTGTTTAACTGTTTATTTGGCAGACATATCAGTAGGAGGGAATGTCTTAGCTGCTCTTCTTTAAGAGTTGTTTTTGTTTTTTAACTGGGAAACATGCTGTAGAATTTTAATTCCCACAGCACTAGATTTATATAATTGCCTTTTGTCACATCACATAGCTATTCTTAAATTGTTGTTGTTAGGTTTCTGAGCTCTGAGTTTGTTGGTTCTCCTTTTCAGATCCTTCCACCCCTTTCCCTTTTCTGATTTCCTCTGGGCTGCTCACATGGTGCTAACTTACGTACATGCCCTAAGGCTTTAGGGTTTGTAAGTGTCATGAGGCAATCATGTTCTTATCAGTGGCAAGTGCATTAGATGCCTCATTTAGAATAAGGGAGTGCATACAACAACTACTGTTGTTTGTTTCTAAAAAGTGTGGAAAAAAAGTCTCTAGATGCTCAGAATCATGCTTCAGAGCAAACCTGAAACTGGACATATCATCAAATGGTTTTGGTTGTAAACAACTTTTCAAGACCTTTTAGTCCGACCTCCCTGCCATGGTCAGGTACATCTTTCAGTAGATGTGGTTGCCCAAAGCCTCATCCAGCCTGACCTTGAACACTTCCAAGGATGGGACATCCACATCTTCTCTGGGCAACCTGTTCCAGTGCCTAACCACTCTCATAGTGAAGAATTTCTTCTTTATATCTAATCTAAATCTACTGTCTTTCAATTTGAAACTATTATGCCTTGTGCTGTCACTACGTGCCCTTGTAAAAAGTCTCTGTCTTTCTTATAAGCCCCCTTTAAGTATTGAAAGGCCACAATAATGTCTCCCCAGAGCATTCTCTTATCCAGGCTAAAAGAACACAGCTTTCTCAGCCTTTCTTGTAGGTGTTCCAGCCCTCTGATCATTTTTGTGACCGTTCTCTGGATCCACTTTAGCAGGTCCATGTCCTTCTTGTGCTGGGGGCACCAGAGGTGAACATAGTACTCCAGGTTGTATCTCACAGGGGCAGTGTGGAGTGGGGGAGTATCACTTCCCTCGACCTGCTGGGCCACACTTCTTTTTGTGCAGCACAGAATATGAATAACTTTCTAGGCTGAAGGTAGACATTACTGGCTCATGTCAGATTTGTCATCCACCAGTATATAGTTGGTCTCCAGCTACTGTTAGAACTCAACACTCTTTGGAAATCTCCCTAGCTGAATAATGTGTTTGTTCAGTTGTACAAAATGTGGAGGAAATTACTTATGCTGTCACTGTTCTACCAAATGTGTTACTGGTTTTTGTTCTGTGATGTGTAACCACATTCTAGTGCTATAGATTATATTTTCTTGAGTGTTCTGGTATAAAAAAACACTTAAAACCCGTCAGTCCAAACGACTTCTTTTTTTTACCCTCATTTCAAAAGGATTAAATGTCCCTAAAAGATGCACTTTTTCAATTAGGTACTTTTTACTCAGAAGTCTGCGATTGAATTTCACGAAGTGAATGTGCACAGTGCAAGAACAAGATCTGTATGTGTAACACAGATAAAAGAATTACAAATATGATTGTTTTATTGTTTTTTACCACATTATGTCTGTTTGCTCAATATTAGCTGAAGTTACATTTACCTAAACTAAGGGTAAAATGTGGTTCCTTTTACATCATTGGGAGTTGCCCATTTTGGCTGGACCTGATGAAGTTCATCCTGGAACCCTTGCAGAACCAGCTGAGATTACCCGAGAGGCATTTGCAGTCATCTCTGAAGACACCTGGTGGGTGGGTGACATTTTTGAAGATCTGAAAAGGGTAGTTGTATCTGAAGCTTAGTTTATGAAGCTTCTAGAATAGATAATTGTATTTAATAGTCAAAACGCTGTAATGATTGGTTAAACCTGAAGAGAGAGATGTTACAAGCATTTTGAGGTAACACGATTAGGCATTACTGGCATCAATTCCTGATGCTTCAAGCATATTTTGATAAAGACTTTTTGTGTAAAAAGTTGCAGAGATTTTTGACTGCTGTTGTGGGTGCTTTCTGAATCATTTAGAAGAGAGAAAGTTCTTTTGTTCTTGCTAGTATCCTTGCCTCTTATTTTGCATTTGTATACCATAGTGAAATTGAGATCTGGAGTGGAAGAAAAGCTATCGTTGCCCATTATTTTCAGACTATGCCTTAGTCTAGTTTTCCATATGGTCTTCTGGAGACCCTCTTCCTATCCCCATGATGACTGATGTTGGCTGATAAAGGAAAATGAGAAAAATAATGAGTTAGATGGGTAAAAGCAATCTTATATTGGGTGTACAAATTGGTATTAAAGACTATATGGGTTTTTAGGATATAATAATATGTTTCAAGGTTAACTTTGTATGTACTTTAAATGCATCCTTCTGATGTACTTCAAGTGCATCAATGTAAAAGTGATATTTTAAGACTCAAGCAGAAAGACTGATGTTTGTGTTATGAAAATGTTCATATAGAATGTGGTATTATCCAGCACTCAGTTGTAACAGCCAGGGTTAAGATCACTTTAAGGCAGCTCATTTAAGAAGAAAATCCTGTTTCCACTGCTTTCTAGTACCCTGTGCATTTCCAGGAGAGAGGAAATGTTAACAGTGAAACTAGAACTGAAGATAATGATATCACTGAGATTTTTCAGGTCAGCATACCAAGAGAAGGGGGTATTGTAGGCACCAACAATACATCTGGTATTAATGACAGATGCAGAAATTGCTTTGGTAGCAGTGCTCTCTTTTCTAATGTTGATTAAATTTGTCTTAGTAATGAGAGATGAGTTATAGAAGTGGATCCACTTTGTCCTCCAAACATGTTTGTTTATTCTTTTGCTACAACTTATTTTGTGAAACACCTAGATATGGTGAGGGGGAAGGAGGAAGAGCTCCTTCACTTGGAATAATCAAGTCTGTAGGAGGTGAAGAAAAACTCTCTTAAAAAAAACGACATCAAAAAAAGCTTGGATGATGGTCAGTTTCATGAGCAGCCAGATAGATGTAACACTGCAGTGGGGTTGTTTGGGACATCTGCAAAACAACTAGTATCCTGAAAGAGGAATGCATTGAGGAGTGCAATCTCTAGGATGCATCCTATAGGACACACCTGACAAAGAGACAAAGCTGAATTACTGAGTAGTAACGCGGTTCTTGAACATTTGATTTAGCTTATGTTTTCTCGCCTTCCTTTCAAAAGGGTGAATTTTGCTTGCCATTCTTCCTCCATGAACTCATTCACAGAAGCACACATTCTTGTGTGTACATTCTTGAAAAGAGAGAGATTGCATATATTTTATTTTCCTTTTATTGGTGTTAACAGTAAGAATTTGCTGGTTGCTCAGTGTTTCAAGTTGTGGTGGACTTAAGGAAACATTGCATCTTCTTTACTCTTACACTTTCTATGGGAAAAGAAGGTCATAAAGGTTCCAGAAGCTGCCCTGATTCATGTTTATCTATTATCAGAATTGAAGGCAGCAACTGTAATCTTGCTTTTGTATTTGCGGTAGGATCCACACTGACTATATATTAAAAAAGTGTGCTTATGTTTCCAGCTATACCAGCTAGACTAGTAAAAGAGTATACCTTTGTCAGAAAATCTTGCTTTGCTTGCATTTTAAGAAACTTGGCTTTTAGGTGAGAAACTATTCTTAATAATAGCTTATTTCCAACTGCAAATAGTAGTGTATCGTTTATTTATTTATTTATTTTAAATTTAGGAGTTGTGTATTCTACTCATGTCTATCTTTGTGGAAAATACATTTAGCCATGGTGGTGGATGCTGTATTATTTTTGCAGTTGGAATATGCCTTGAACCTAACTTGCCTAATTTTGAAGAACTGATAAGCAAAACCAGCCCGCATCTAAAAGGTTTTCAGACTCTGTTAAAGATGCAGGTATCAGCTGCTAGGCTGGATGGTTCCAGGATTTAAAGTTAACCCTTCTTCTATTGCCTTTAGTTTGTATCTATCGTATTTTCACTGTCTTCCAGCAGTGTAGGTTTCACTGTTTTGAGGCTCCTATCATTCATTGCTGCAGCACCATCTGATGGGAAACTCTGCTAGTGAACTGAAAGGGTTGCTTACTGGAATTGTAGAGTCTAGATAGAGTTCACAAGCAGTCTTTCCTTCCTGTCACATTGCTGCTTACACTCAGAGAAGCAAAATTGTTTATCTTTTCTTTCACGGCAATGCTCTGTCTGTTAGGTGCTTCATCTCTTTGGAAGTATTAATTTCAAACCACCACTGTCTTTTTTCTAATTTGCTGTTTCCTGGCTTTCTCCATCTTCAGGGAAAGACTCTCGTCTCCTTGTCTTCAGATTGAGTGCTGTCCAAAAAGATATAGAAACAAAGCAGATGATAAGAAGCAAATATGACTGCAGAGAAAATAAATTGGAGAGAACAAAAGGTGGCTTTATTATCTTGTGTTAAAAGCGTCCACTGTGGTATTGTGCCAGTAGTTGCCAGGGTTTATTAGCTCCCTTGAGGCTGTTGTAGGTATTCACCTTTAGTTTTATCTCTGGACAGTTAATTCAAACTTTGTTAGTTTATATGTGAAAATAACATAGGGTACAGTCCAGCCTACCATTTGAGAACTTGGTAAAAAATACCATGTTACTTGGCAATCACTGCTGATGAAAAGCTCTGGAGAAAACAGATATGTTGCTTTCAGGATTGAGGCGTATAAGAAAAATTATGCATGGATGTAAGACTGAAATAAAGGTCACTATGAGGTAGAGGAACAATGGCAAATCTTTTTAAATTAGTAGTGCTTAGAATAGTTTGGGTATTGCAGATTATTTTAGTAGATGTAAACGTTTTCCGATCTTCAGCATCAAGCTTCCTTGGAAAGCTGGAAACTGCAGAATAGTAAAAAAAAAAAAAAAAAAAAAATTTACTCTTTTACTTGCAAAAGGAGTAAGGGGGAAAATAGATTTCAAAAGAGTTATAGCCTTTTGTCTTTTTCTAGAATTTAATATTATCCTGTTGAGATGTTTGTAATTCTGTGGTGCTCAGGCATCAGATACCCATTGTACTAACCATCATACAAATACAGAACAAAAAAAAACAGTCCTTACCCCAAATACTTACAATCTAAATTGTTTTTTGTCTTAGGCTGCCATTTGTATGCCATTAATACTCACCATGGCAGTGAACTGAGGATTGTTGTGGCTATTCGGAACAAACTACTACTCATCACAAAGAAATACAATCCATGCAACAGTGTAACCAGCAGCTCTCTGCTATCATTACCTGAATCTCCAGTAGACGAGTTCCAGTACATCCGGGTATGTGTAATCTAATCACTAATTACTTTTACAGACTGGGCAGCACTCAGCTAGTGGGGGAAAAAGGCAAAGAGCATACATTTTATCTTCTGGAACCTCCAGACAGATGTGAGAAGCAATATGATGGAGATCATCATTTATATGCCAAAGAAATATTTCAGACTTCTTAAATTGTCATCTTGTTCTGCATCATGTTTCTCTGCTTAGAGTATGTTCCTGTAAATTCATGGAGTAATGCAATATTCACACTAAGTGCCCGAAAAAGAGAGTAATACTATTATTTATCTTATAGGAAATATGCCTTTCTGACCCTCCAGTGGTTATGACACTGGTGGATGGACCTACTGGAGACAGTGACAATATGATCTGTGTGGCATATCGGCATCAGTTTGATTTAGTTAATGAGAGTACTGGGGAGTCCTATAGACTGCATCATGTTGAAGCAAACAAAGTAAGTTTCTAGCATTGAAACTATTTTCTTGCAGAATTGGTCCATGCTGTGCTGTACGTTTCTAGCATTGAAACTATTTTATTGCAGAATTGGTCCATGCTGTGCTGACCTCCTGGGAGCAGCATTTATGGAGATCCTCATGTCTCCTTTACTTTTCACTTTTGTAACTTCTACTCTACAGAGTACTAGGGTACTCTGAGGCATTTTTTCCTTTTGGGATGTGAGATGATAATCACTCCTAGGAGAGGTAGTTATAAGGTATGACACATTAGGAAAGAGCCTGTGTTTCAAGCTCTGGAATATTGCTGTTGATGTAAATGCAAAGCCATTTTTCTCCTTTCTTAGTCAATATTTTGATTTTTGTCTTTTCTTCGTGGTTTCAGTGTTTTATTCTTTTGGAGGTTGCAGCAAAATAATTTCAGGTTTTGGCCACCATTATCTCATTCAGATTTGCCTATTTGCATGTACTAAAGCTGAAATATTTGTGTATATCTTTTAGTTCTAAACTGCTGCCCAGCCAAGTAATACATTAACTGTATCTTACTAACTAGGACATAGGGTTGGGATTTAAGTAAACATCCTGATTTTTGGAAAAGAGTTCAAATGTTTCCTGCTGCTGGGAAGATAATGATCTTCAGCATCTTTGAAAATCAGATAATTTTAATAATTTCTTAATACGGATGTGGATGTATAACTTTAAACGTAATTAAAAAAAAAAGGAACCTTTTACAGGGTTACTCTTTTGTGTTCTGTTGACTTCTCTGCTCATAATGATATAAGGGACGTCTCTTTTCATTTGATGCTTCTTGTTGATTTTTGTTGTTGTTTTTTTTTTTTTTTTTTTTTAAATCATCTGTATTTTTATTCAGATTTGATGATGAAGAGGGTTGGTACTCCTAGCATTGGCAATACAGCGTTAAGCTTCTCCACAGCGATGGGAATCTATTTTAATCTGGATGAGAAGGAAAGACAATTAAAGAATGTGGACAGACAAGAACCACCCCCCTCTGTTCTCCTCCCCAGTAACCCTTATTTCCTTTGAGAACACAGACAAAGCAGGAAGTTAATTAGAGCTGTGCCAGTGATTTTTGTGTTGTTGAAATTGGTCACCAAATTATTTCCACAGGTCACAAAGCAGAAATGTCTTTCAGTTGCTACAAAGGATGGGTCAAAATGTGTTTTGTATAGATATATATAAGCTTCCAGGTCTGTTTAACAGTTCTTGCCCTATATTTGTCTTAAATCAAGAGAACACCTACTTTATTGCACAAAGGAAAGCCAAAGAACTGCTGTTCGTGTAGTCAATCTCCAGCCCTGCCCAAGTAGCAAATAGTGTGGTCTAGGAGACATTTGTCTAATCCAATCTTAAGTATTTCATCAGGGAGGTCTCATTTTCTGAATGTATATACTACTTATGGGTGTCTTGTGTTTTTTTTTAATTTAACTGTAAAAGACAAATACAGGATTAAAGTATGAGAATATAAGTAGCCTATGCTATGCAAAAAACAGTTTATCCAGCAGTGGTTCTCAGTTTCTAAATTCAGCTTATTCAGTAATTCTTGAAGTACATCCACGTCAATCAATGTACCTGTTAGTGGTTTTGATCCAATAATTGGCACTTTCGATCTTTCTGCTTGTCATGATTTTCAGTGGAGCTTTTTAGATTTCACTTTTTGGAAAGAATCGCTATTTTTAGCATAGCGTGTTAATTCAAAGCTATCTTGAAATAACTCCATTTCCCAAAATTTATATTGTCAAGTAAGTTAGGTATGTTTGTATCACTTTATACTGTAGGTATATATTTATACTGAAGGTACAGAAGTGAATATGCATTACTGAAATACAGCATTGAATACAAAAGAAAGTGATTTCCATCCTATCAGCATCCTGAAAATGAATCACAAAAGAGAAATAGTATTTTTTTTATCTGTAATTATGCACCAACTGATTTGATTGCTTCTTAGTCAAAACCTGGTCATAGTAACATCAGTATCCCATCTGCCTGATCATTACCCTTTCCCATTATCATTGCAGGTTAATTTTGTTGCAGCTATTGATGTATATGAAGATGGTGAAGCTGGCCTACTGTTATGTTATAACTGTAAGTAGTTAGGGAAGGCTGGAAATGATAATACCTCAATATGTAATTCTTTCTTCATTGGAGCTTAGATCTGTATTTTAAAATGTCAGTGTTTAATGGAAAGTATTTCAAAATAAATTTCTTTCAATTTAAGTGCATATTAGAAGGACTAGAAATGGAAGTACTGTTTTATTGCAGTGTGTGTAATTGGACAGACATTACCACCTTACTCACAAAAGTCCTATTTCTTCAGATCTATCTTACTCTTTACCCGGTCACACACTAGGTGTTTCCAAGACGTGTACAATTTAGTATTCCACCCCTTTTCTTCGTTGTGCTTTCCCATTCTGTCATTGTGCTTTCTTTCCTTCTGCACACTTCTTTGTGCTGTCACATTTTTTGGTTGTAATTCTCTTAACCTCTTTTTATAAAACGGCCTTAGATTTAATATGCATATGCTTTTCTGTGCAGTACACGTGTAGTTTTGCTTTCAGTCCTCAGGAAAATCAAAGTTATGAATATGAAACATCCTTTATGAGGTGATGCTGAAGGACAAAGCACAACTTTCTGTTTCAGATGGCGTGTCCTATTTGCCTTTCCGAAGTGAGCATTGATGGAAACAGGATAAATACATCTACGTATTCTAGCATTGGCTGTTAGATAGGTACCACAGGGAAAAAGTCTCTAAAGTGTATCTTTCTATGCTCTGTGAGGCCTCATTGGTTCTGGTAGTTTAACAGATCCTGCCTAGTTCTGGTTCACTCAGCACTGCTTCAGAACTAAAAGGTCTGCGACAGAGTAGCGTGAATTCCCAAACCTGTATTTCTGTGCAGAATCAGTTCTACTCTAATAGGCTCATCACAGAGCCAGAGCTAACAAACTTGGTTGATCCTAAGGTCCTAAAGCCTGTTGCACAGGGTTGCAGCAACTTGAATCCCTATTTGTAGGGCCCTGTCACAGGGAAACCTCCTTTGGTCTTGTGACAGTTTTACAGTTATGAAAGTATCATCATGGAACAAGTATGAAAACACATGATTCGACAGTGTTCTAAGTTTGGATTTCAAACAAGACCTTTTTTTACAGTTGTGGATATAAAGTTAGTTTCAGTTTAGGGACACCAATTACAGAAAAAAAAGGATTTTACCTAAAAATAGAGAAGAAGTAGATTCACAAGTTATATGATTAATGAAATCTTGGTATCTGTAGTATCCCATGTGTATTACAATCCTCAAAGAACACAAACTGTGCTAGTATGTGGCTGCTTGAAGGGTAGTTCTTACAGTCAGAGGGGTACAGCTCTGCTTACATCACTTTCAGAAATGTTCTTACCTGTTCCTCTATCCATAGACAAAGTAAGGAGCTGATGATTATTGAAACAGAATAATACTTACTTTGTGAAATCTGACAAGTTATTAAAATGTAGCTCTCTTATTTTTATCTTGTAAATGTATTCACAAAGGAAGCACATTTCCCTTATGATCTGTTTAGATATAGAGCGACTTCTACGTAAGTGTTTGATATTTATCTGTGTATTATCCACACTTCTGTAAAATCTACCTATAATGTTGGTGTTCGTCATTTGCGCTGTAAGATATTGGAGGCTTCTTTTTTCCTTTTGTTTTTACAGATGTTTGCCAATATAGAAAGGTGTATCCTTTTAATGGAGGTTCTCCGTTCATCCAGTCATCGGCTTATGACTTTCACTTTAGCTGGAATCAAGTTCCTTATGCTGTTGGTAAGAACATACCTCTTTTTACCCTTTTTTCATTACTATTTAGGCTTGCACTTGGCCATTGGTGGAATTGCAGCATGTGTGCTAGGAATATATAAGATTAAATATAAATTTAAAAATAATTTAACATACATAAATCTATATTTAATATATTAAAATTCAATAAATATGGATTAATAAATTCTTATAAATAAGAATTTCTTCATGGAGAGGGTGGTTAACCATTAGAATGGACTGCCCAGGGAAGTGGTGGAATCCCTATCGCTGGAGATATTTGAGGGAGGTGTTGACATAGCACCAAGGGCCATGGTTTAGTGATGGAACTTTTGGTAGGTCAGGTTGATTGTATTTCATTGACTTGAAAGTTTTTTCCAAGCTAGATGATTCTGTGATTCTCTAAGCGTGTTGCATTCATGATGCCACTTCAGCTAAGATTCTGCATATGGTATCTTTAGTAAGTGGAGCCTTGGGGCCAAGTTTTTCCTCTGATAAACCTTTTTTTTTCTTTTCTCTTTTTTCTGTTTTTCATTTTCCGTTCAGTTTACATTCTTCCAGGCATGGAGAGCGAAGTTTTCTTCAGGCTTGTTGTATCTGAATGTCCGTCAGTACAGTAGACAAACCTTGTCATAGGAAAGGGAGATAGCAGAGTAGGTCAGATACTCAAGAATTGTTTTCAGGGAGCATCTGAGAAACATTTACATTAATCATTCTTCCTTGCCAAATAATTCTTGTTTCTTTGCAGTCTGTGCTTTCCCTTATATCCTTGCCTTCACTACTGATTCCATTGAGATCCGATTAGTGGTGAATGGAAACTTAGTCCACACAGCAGTTGTGCCTGAGCTTCAACTTGTAGCATCAAGGGTAAGACACAAGAAAAGCATGTTTGACTATTTGTGAGGTGTTGGGACCTAATTCACATGAAGAGTTGCTGAAGCCAAACCAAACCAAAACTGACACATTTTCTGATTTGCATTAACTGTTAATCTGTGTGCTCTTAGCTTGTAGTGAGTACAATGAGAATCAGAATTGATCTAACTGTCCTTTATTGCTTGCAGTAATGCAGAGCTGAAGTATTTGGTTATTTATGGGGCAAATGCTCTTCTGAACATCACAGAAGTTCTCCCCATTTACAGTGAGATAGCCTTTCTGTGGCCAGCTCTAGTTGACTTAGCAGCAATACAGCAACAGTGGCAATAGAACATAGTGGACAAACATTTGAGCTCTTATTCAGCAAATGTTTAAGAAAGTTTTGCTGTACTAATGATGAGTTCTTTGTGATTTCAGTCGGATATTTATTTTAAAGCTACTGCTGCAGTAAGGGGATCATCTTATAGCAGTTCTAAGGAAATGAGTTCAAGGAGTTCTCCTCAAACACCGACGGCTTATGAAATGGCAGAATGTCCTCTTTCTTCTTCAGAAGGTAACATGGTTTCCAGGCAGCTTGAAGCTTCGATTATTATCTTTAGTAAAATGAAATTGATCAGGTAAAAGATTTTGTTTTCATGGCTGAGAGTCTGGAAGATGGAAACCTTTTTATCCACAGATCTGAAGCACCTGGCTGAGCTTTTGCCCCATAGTATCTCTTCTGAATGAATAGCAGCACTGTTTTGAAGAAATCATTTCTGTAGGAGGGGAAGAGTTAAGCTTCACTAGCTTAATGAGTATTTGGCAATGTGGCCAAGACTATAAGGCAAGAAGAGGTATAAAATTGTGGGAAAACTTTCAGACTTCATGTATGCCATTCCTTTCATTTATGAACAGCTAAACTATCAATGGCTAATTAAACTAATGCAAACTAAGGGCAAGAAGTATTTCTAGTCTCAAAAGAGTTAATAAATTTAAAGTTAATAAATGCACAGTAAATTTGGTGTAACATGATCTGTGAACAATCGATCTACAAGGGAAAAATAGTGGAGAAACAAGGGAACACCAACTAGATAATGCAAGATATATGTGGATCTTGTTCATTTAGATGTGTTTAAATCTGCTGCTGCACTGTTGACAGAAGGGGAAAAGAGAAAGGAGTCGGAATTTTAGTTTTTAAGACAGTCAGTATGCTTTTCTCAGTAAGCCAAATTGTCTGTCTGCAAAATGTGGTCGTATTTCTTCATCCTTCTAGCCTATTTATATTGAAAGATACAGTACAAGGAAGATCTTTGTTACTTGGGTTAAAAAGCTCCCCACATAATGTTTATAACTTTTCTGTATAACTTTTCATTGGAAGTATTTAGAACTGATACTGGTATGAAAGTGTAACGTTCTTTTTTCCTTCTGCATTTCAGGTGAAATCCCAGGCAAAAACCTGTACAAAATTCCTCTCAGTAATCTAGTTGGGCGAAGCATTGAACGACCTCTGAAGTCACCTTTGACTCCCAAAGTCATCACTACTCCAACATCTAGTGGTGTTACCTCTCTTCCTGTTACTCACTCACTATCCTTATCTCGTATGGAAATTAAAGAAATTGCAAGCAGAACACGTAAAGAATTGCTAGGTAAACTTCCCTTGTTCTTCTGTATATATATCAATTACCAAGTATGTAATTTCTATTTTTTGGACAGTCACAGTCAGATTAGTGTTATGCAACCAGTGTTCATAAATAATTAGTACAAAGAAACAAATAAATCAGTGTGAAAATGTTATTCGCAAATACTCTAGATAGCCTCTGGTTGAATTATTTCCACGTGGAGGCCAGTGACAATCGGTGTCCCTCAGGGGGGTCTTTCTTGGAACCAGTACTGTTTAATATCTTCATCAATGACATAGAGAATGGGATTGAGTGCACCCTTAGCAAAATTGCTGATGACACCAAGCTGAGTGGTGCAGTTGATACCAAAGAAGGAAGAGATGCCAGCCAGAGGGACCTGGACAGGCTGGAGAAGTGGGCCCACGTGAACCTAATGAGGTTCAGCAAGCTCAAGTGCAAGGTGCTGCACCTGGGTTGGGGCAATCCCAGACATGAGGACAGACTAGGAGAAGCACTCATTGAGAGCAGTCCTGCAGAGAAGGACTTGGGGGTTCTGGTGGACAAACGGCTCGACATGAGCCAGCAGTGTGCACTTGCAGGCCAGAAGGCCAACTGAATCCTGGGCTGCATCAAGAGAGGAGTGGCCAGCAGGTTAAGGGAGGGGATTGTCCCCCCTCTACTCTGCCCTTGTGAGGCCCCACTTGGAGTACTGCATCCAGGTCTGGACCCCCGGCGCAAGAAAGATTTGGACCTGTTAGTGTGAGTACAGAGGGGGGCTGCAAAAATGCTCAGAGGACTGGAGCACCTTTCCTATGAAGAAAGGCTGAGAGAGCTGGGGCTGTTCAGCCTGGAGGAGAGAAGGCTTCAGGGAGGACCTCACTGTGACCTTTCAGTAATTAAAGGGGTCTTTTAAAAAAAGGTGGAGGACTCTTTACTCGGGTAGATAATGATAGGATGTGGGGAATGGTCTTAAACTAAAACAAGATAGATTTAGACTAGACATTAGGAGGAAATGCTTCACTGTAAGGGTAGTGAGGCACTGGAACATGTTGCCAAGAGAAGTCGATGCCCCATCCCTGGAGGTGTTCAAGGCAAGGCTGGATGGGGCCTTGGCCAACCTGATCTAGTGGGTGGCATCCCTGTCTATGGCAGGGGGGTTGGAGTTAGATGATCTTTAAGATCCCTTCCAACACAAGCCATTCTATGATGATTCTATGATAAGGTAACCATATTCTAAGCCAGCTAGGAACTGTTTAGTTAGTAATGAAAACCATCAAGAGAGATCACAATGTTTTTGTGAATGTCTTATTTCCTTTTAAGAGTATTAAGACTTTTATTCCTTTATTGAGGCCTTTTGGATGAACCTATTCCCAAGATGGAAGGTGCACAGAAGCAAAAAAAGGCTCCTCGAAGACAGTCAGATCCCAAGCAGGGAGCGGTAAGATCAACTAGTAGTGACAGGTAAATATATGGGCTTTAGAAAATAACCTAAGTTAGACTGTAAGTATTTTGGGAACTGATTGTTTCTCAACCTTTTTACTCTAATCTTAGTTGGGCGTAGACTGACTGAGGCCCTTGTATACTAATGGGAATTTCATCCTACTGTGTATGAGAGTATCTGAATACTATCAGTACTGAAATGGTTATACCTTTTGCTAAAGATATGTTATGAGCAAAGCAAGGCTAAATGGGACTTTGTGGGGACCTGGTGCAGTTGAGATGGTCATTAGGCCTACTACATCTGCACTGTGCAGACTCACTTGCTGTTTTCTTCATTTCCTCGTGTCTCATTATCTCCAAAATGAATTTTGCAAATAAACGCTATTGCATATGTCTATTTGGGTCTGCTTACCAGACCCCCTGCCATTCTGTTTTTTACTTGTTTTTATAACCTGCATTTGTGATAAGTAGCAGCAGAATTTAGCCAAGATACAGTAGACTGAGATTATTTTTTTCAATCTGCTGCAATGTAAAACTTTATTTTATTTATTTCACTATTTGAGAATTATATGGAGGGGAGTGTTCATTAATGTTACCTTTGGGCAATAATCTGATGTACGTAATCTTTGTTTTAATATGAGTTGTTATCAAGGCTCTGGTTCAGTGCTAGCCTGGTGTGGAAGCAGAGTAAAACAGAGAGAAATTCAGTTTTAATGGTTTGTCTCCCCCTTTGGGATAACTTGATTGTATGCAGAAATAGCCACTGACCCTGCTTGCCCTTACCTGTGTATTGTTTCTCAGTAACTTTTGTCTTCATCTTTGCAGATTAATCTCAACCTCTTTTGAAAGCTTTTCTGAGAGTCGTCATCTTTCCACTAGTTCAGATCCTGATACTGTAGCAAACAGAGAGGAGAGCTCACCATCTAGCTATCCGTTCCATCTGACTTCTTTATACGATGAGGACATCATTGACTTGAAGTGAAGACCAACAGACTGTTCCTTACTTCACCTTTTCTTACAGATCTGTGAGCTCTGTAGGAACGTCAGAAACACTGCTTCTAGTGGTAAAATGTGGCTGGAAGTATTGGTGATTAATCTTTATAGATCCCATGTTGTTCTGGCTTGCTTAGCCTGATTTGGTGATGCTTACATCTTTGACATATGTATGTTTTCTTATCTCAGTTAATGAAACATTACTTTTTGTGGCATTCTAAAGGTAGGTAATCAATGAGAGCTTCAGGCTGAAAATGAAGTAAAAAGTATTATTTATTCTGAGCTTCTTATATTTGAAGTACCTGAATGAAAGTGGCATTCAGTTAAGTTAATTGCTGTTACTAATATCATGAGCTGTTTTACAAGTGTGCACCATGTAGAAAGAAGAATTTGATAATGTAAATCACTCATTTTGTTTTTTCATTCTTAAAAAAAAAAAAAAAATGCTTGTAGACAAGGTCTTTCCAGACAGTGCAAGTGCAGTCTGTCCTTGAAATGATGGAGCTGTGTTTTATTCACTGAGGAGTGATGGTTATTCTATAAAGATGAGGTAACACAAACGTGCTGTTTTCTTTTCTCTGACCTGTCCTTGCACATTTTTTTTTTAAGAGAAACTTGAAAACTGTTTTGGCATTAAGAATCTTTGAGTAGGAGGACTTTTTATAAGAAAATACAAGCTTTCAAATCTTCCATAAAATTGAAAGTCAAAAATACAGTGTATTTCTCCACTACTGGAATGCTGTTTCTGTAGTGCACCTGCATATTTCCTCATTACAGGCAGAAGCCTGTGCCCTGATTTTCTCTCTGACTACACAAAGATTCCTGTGCTGGCATCAGAAATAACTGTTGTCTGCTTTTACACCAACAATAGAATTCATTGCTCCAAGTAAACATATTTTTCTAAATGGACCGGGCTGAAGTTTTACTGCCAAGAAGCTAGTTTTCTATGATGAAATAGTCATATTAGATCTTTCGTTTTGTTAAAGGACAGTATTTCATCATTAAAGCTTGATTTTTTTTAACCCTTTCCTCTATGCCAAAAATCAATTTTAGACAATTTTTTGAAGGGGTTTGCTGTTTTTCATGAAAAAGTGATGCTTCCAGGCTTTTTATATATGAAGATTTGGGCTTTATTAGGGTATTTCTTGCTCTTTATGTGGAAATATTTCTGTATCCTTGATTTATTTTGTAATACCATTTATGTGTCATGATTTCCCCTGTCCAAGCATGACATCTGGTGATTTGTGCCTTTTGCTTCAGTCTGTCTGATTGTAAAACTTTTTTTTTTTGCAAAGTTTCATGGTATATGATGACTTTATTTCTCCGCCTAAGAAAATACGCAAGGCCTTAACTGAAAAGATTACTTCTTATTCTCAGTCAGAGTAGCTGATCAAGAAAAGAAGCAATATTTTAAACATTAATTAGTACAGGGGCAGAAGCAGTATTAACCAGTGGCTACTTGTACTTTAGTATTTTTGCACCTAAATATGTATGGGGTGAACCTTAGTAAACACCTGGAAGTGCCACCTCAGAGTCTTTGCAAAAACTTGTAATTCTTTTTGAGAATGTCTCTGGGGGAAAGCAAACAAACAAACAAACAAAAAAAAACCCACCAGTATCCATTTATTCTGTTCTACTTATCTGGTTAGCTATGGTTTAAAAAAAAAGTCAGTCTCAAAGTATCATGTAGTCCTTATTCTGCTGCAAGTTGTAACCACTTGTGTGGACTCATTGAATCAATTTTAGGGGAAGCACTGTTTGGGCTTGGATATTTTTAGAAAGCTGAAGCATCACCTTTTTCCATAAACAGGTTTCTCAGTGTAGTATTTTTATTTCTGTTGTGTGGGTGTTTTTGAAGACTGTACCAGTGTGCTGCAAAACTCAGGCTTTAATTAAAATAAAATTTTAACTGGAAAGTTTGCTTTGAACTTTTAGAATATCAGATTTTAAACGTATTGCAGAGGTTCACCTCTGCTATTCTAGCATGATTTAACATGATTAAATGATAGCTTGATAGTAGTTGAATATACATGTGTATACATATGTTGATTAGAAAACTTGTTTGAAGAACCTGAACAAACACACATTTAGGTATCCTGAAAGACATAGAAAGACCTTATAGATGGAGCAATAGAGAGATCAAGAAGAATGGAGAAAGCTTGACTATAACTGACCTAGGGTGATAGTCAGGATGCGAAACCACAGCAGTGGCAATAAAGTATTGCTATGAAGTGTGTGTGTGGAGTTCTGCCTGTAATAGCAGTATTGATGACATCTAGCAAATACTAACAAGCAGCAAAAGTACTGTAAGGAATACAGCAAAAGTCTGACTGCTTAAGCTAGACAAAAAAGAAAAAAAAGGATCAGACTAGCTTCATGGTATTTATTTTATCTGGAAGAGGATGTTGGAATAGTTTTAGGAGGGAGGAAGTATAGATCCCATATCAATTGGCTTGTCTCTCCCCTCCAGTCTGAATTTTATGGTATAGTTTAATGTGTCAGATGCAAACTGTTATGCAGGTCACATTGGGAACTACCGGACCTAAAATACTATTACTCGTACAGGACAGGCAGGATCTGAACACTGGAAAAAAGGCCTGTCTTCATTCCTTAGGTATGCAGTAAGTGCCTTAACAGTACTGTCACTTCTTGAGTATTTACTTCTGTGGTCAACCACCATGTCATGCAGGCACGTGGGAATAATATTGGACCTAGCAGGAGGAGGTGAAGGAGGGATCAGGCAAAATTATTTTGTTTTATATGACTCCTAGGTATGGTAACTGAGGCTTTAGGGTCACGTATGTGTAGTTTACTCTCTACTTACCGTACAAGAGCAGCCTGGAGCGTAGGTAGAAGGCAGGGAACATGGTAGTTATGCTTGAATTTTGTTTGACACAAGCCACAGGAACCAGTGTGTGAAGTTCTTTTTCACATTTGTCGTATCTAAAAGACAAAGTATCACACAATAATGTGAAACTGCTGGGAAAACTGGACAAATAGCCAGTATACGAGTAGTCTTGTCAGACTGTGGCATGAATTACATGCATCTTAGTGTGATGAGACGTTGTTCTCTGAACTAGCTTCTAGCCATTGGCTGTCTCAAAGTAGTGTCTTAGATCCATCCTATTCAGGCTCTTGATCAAAACAAAAGCCAAGTGGTGGTATTGATGGATATGTTCTTGTTCATCATTTCTAAAGGCCACATTTTTCATACATCTTTGTAATCTGTCTTCAAACCAGTGTCAGGTGACCAGGAAACATGAAATGGCTTATTGGAAGGCTACTGGGATGGACAGGTATAGTGTTTGTTAATACAGCCCCTTGGAATCATGTTATTTCTGTTCCTCTTTGTAACATGCGTATACTCATTAAAGCTTAGAAAGTAGCCTTGGACACAAATAGCAGCCCTGTCTACCCTAAGCACGACCATTCCCACTTTCACATCTTGTGTTAAAACTGGTATTAGTAGCCTGTGTTCTTAGTGTTGGCTGATCATCATATGCATGAGAAAAAAGAAAATCTCTAAAACTACAGCTATGATGGGTAGATGCTTTTTCTAATAAAGAAGAATACTGAATAAAGCTTGCTACCACCTTCAACAGAAGGGTAAAAAAAATTCCTTCCACTAAGGAAGAATTGTTACCAGCTTGAACAGTTACTATCAAGCTAAGCTAAACTGAAGGCCAGTTATGAACTCTTATTACAGATACGTTTCTGTAGGAAATGTTTCCTGCTTCACTTGATGGATGTGTTGGAGGAGGGGGGCTTTTAACCTCTTCTGGACAGTGGGATTGTCATCACTTCAGTATCATGTGTTAGTCTGACTAAACTATAGGAATGTAATTTACTTGGTTCAAGCAGTGGGACTGAACAGGCAGCTAATTTAGAATGGACATATACCTCATCAACACCGTGGGAAACAACACATGGAATCACAGACTAGGTGAGGTTAGAAGGGATCACTGCAGATCATCCAGTCCAATAGCTGCCCCCGGGCATCTCCATTCAAAACAATGAAAACTGGAGCAGCTTGTTCAGTATGATGTCATTTGATTTTGATTATGTTCAAGAATAGAGATGCAAAATTTTGAGCAACTCATCATCCTTGCATTGCGTTTGTACAGCATGCAGATAAACCATCACTACTTTGAAGTGTAAGTAGGACTTGAGAGCCCTGAGACATTAATTAAATCCTTCCCATGTGCATAATACGTCACTCAAGGCTGATGAGCCCTTTCCAAGGTCTGTACCGGTTTGACGTTTAGGAACTTTGAAGAGAGATAAACCTACCTGTGTTCCAGACTAACAGTCATTTCTTTCTAACTCTTTCCTCAAGTGGCAATGGAGTACACATAAATTTTAAAAATGTTTGAAACTGAAAGCAATGGAATGTTTCACTCTGAGGAGATAAAGACCCAAGCACAACTTTGGAAGGGCTGGGTGCTCTCATTATGGCAAAAGATGCAGACTCTAGGTTGAATGGACATGTGAATAATAACTCCAGTTGATTGGTTTGCCAGGAACAAGTGGGGCCTCTTCTGATTACAGTCGTTTCCTAGACTGGGGAATGAGGAATTTTCATTTGTTCTGGCCTTTTTCTTTCTTTTTTTCAGTCCGTGACAGGATGTGAAGTGTCACTCAGAATGAGTAGCAGTTTTGTTGTCTGTATTCATGTATCTGTCCCTATACATGTGCAAGCATTTGTAATTGATTGGTAGATTAAAATTAAAATATTTTTGGAGTACTGGGCTGGTCAACTGCATATATATTTAAACAGTTCTTAGTAGGGCAGGTAATAGGTTAGGTTGCACCCACAGGAAGTGTAGCATTGTTATATATGGCCAAGGCTGCTGTGCCTGCCATTTCCTCTCTGCTGTTCTAGGTGTATTTGGACAAGCGAGTTTCAAGCTCTTGCAGGCTTGCCTGATTTGCATTTATGGCTTGTGCTTGCAGATGCAGGAGCGTCCCCAGAGCTGTGGCTTAGTCTGCATTTGAGACCTAGTCCTTGGATTTGGATTTATTTTTTTTTTAATGTGTGTTTGTATATATGTATGTGTATGTGTATATGTGTGTGTGTGTGTGTATATATATATATATATATATACACACACGTGTGTGTGATACTGACTGGTGTCATTATTAACAATTTTGATGTCATGGTTAATTTGCCCAGTGCTTGCTAATTCTGTTAAAGCAGTTTTCTCAGATACTTAGGCATAGTCTGAATTTGTGGAGAAATAAATTATACCCAGAGAACTAAATAATAATAATAATACAAGGAAGCTCTTATGCCAATAGACAGTAAACATCTGTACTAGCATGCAGGGTAGAAAGTATGTGCATTATTACAGTTGAGCACAGCCACTTCACCAGGCTGTTTAATGCCTAGCTGCTTCACTTTGTTGTTGCTGACCTGCAACTGACTGACACCCTGTTTGCTACTGAAACCATATTAGCCTATAATTTCAGGAGAAAAAATAAGAGGTTATTTTTGTGTGTGTATTTATAGCTCTACTAGATATATATCCGATTGGATGGAAAATGTCTCTGAAGGTTTATGCAGACAGTATTATCAACCTGCAGTGTCAATTTTAACAGTCTTTGAATGTTGGCAGACTGTTTTTGTAATTTAATGACTGATATTGCTGAGTTTGTGATCAAAACCTCTTTAATACCAGTTGTCTTAAGTATGTATTATCATTGTTTTTAATGTCATGTGATAGTGCGTATGGTTTGTGTTTTAGATGTAGCATCCAAATAGAAACATTCCTATCACAGCTGGAACTGTTTTAATTTATTGCAATTTATTGTTTTTGTGAAGGAGGAAGAGAAGATTTATTCCTTCATATGTAATAAACTTTACATCGATTCTTTCTTTCACATTTGCAGGACTAATGGCTTCTCTAAATTTGGTTCATCAATCAAGAGAAATTAAAAAGAAAAGAGGTAGTATGGCTGCCAACAGTGCTGGATTACTACTTCTAGTTGAGTTCTGTACAAAGCATTTCAGACATGTCATTCATTCAAGTGCTTGTCACAGCTGCTGAGATTGGTGCTTGTATCTTAAGCATTACCCATCTTGGACAAGAGCTATAATTCAGCGTTGGTTTGTGTTTCTGGGCCATTAAGTCTTTCGGGAATCTTCAGTTATAGATCTTTACCCCTTAACTTAAGGCTACAAAAGACAGATTTCCTCCATTTTTCTGGCTATATATAGGTATATCGTCTCAGTCTACAAGATCTATTGATTCCTTTTGAAAAGGAGACTCCAAAAAACATTCTGCTGAGAGTTACAACCCATCTTGTGATTTAAATGCATTTCTAGCCAACCTGACAGCACTAGGACAGATAATGCCACCCTAACACTACCACCCACTACAGCCAAACCTTCATCTCCGTTTGGGATCTAGACTTACTTCCTTGGTCAGGTATCCCAGATACTGAAGTAGTAACACACATAAAAGAAAAGTCACAGTCTGAAATTAACGTTATCCAGGCTCTATCACTAGTTTCTCCATATGCCATCAGGAAAAGGTACAGAAGAACAAGGAATTGTTTTTATTATTATTTATAAAATTAGATCTCGATTTACCTATTAGAAAAAAAGATACCAGCCAATACATTAAACATGGTTTCTTGTCCATTACAGTCTGCACAAGGTAGGGGAAAACAAACAAAAAAACATGGCAATTTAAGAAGGAGTATGTTTAAGACTTTTACAAGGAAGATATGCTACAGTGAACATACAGAGATAATCAAGTTGCAAGTGGGGGGAGAAGGGAAAAACATTTTACAAAAATTCATTAAAACAATTTGCTAGGAAGCTGTGTAACTATCTGCCAAGTGAGAGTCAGTTTTAGCAACAGCACCATAATTCATGATATAAAGGTTTCATATCAGTAACAGGCTCCGACTTAAGATCTTCTGAAGTGGGCTTCAATCTGTTCCAGGGTCTGTCCTTTTGTTTCAGGTACATAAAAGGCTGTAAAAGTCACACTGAGGCAGCAGAAGGCAGAGAAGAGCCAGAATGTGCCATAGGACATTAAAGCCTGAGGGAAGGGAAACAACAGCAAAATATTATATAAATTGTTACTGTGCAACTACAGTCTGGGCCACCAGAGAAGACTGGCCCAATGCTCTCTCAGAATCATCTTAAATAAATTTTCTGATGAAAAGAAATACTGGATTGTAATTTATGATGCTTACTATCAAATCATGAAATTCCTTAGTTACCAAGAACGCCATAACCCAGTTTGTTAACACACAGACACCACTAGATATGCCCCTAGCTTTAAGTGGGAAAATTTCAGACATCACCAGCCATGGAACAGGACCCCAGCCAAGGGCAAAACCTGAAATTACAAACAGAAGAGATTAAATGCAAGTTAAGTATATTTCAAAGGGAAAACTGAATGATGGTCAAGTTAGGCAAGTAACTCCATATTCTAGGATGATTCTGCAAAAAACTGCCTCTAAAAAAAGCTTGGAGTTACTTACTTGAGGGTGGCCCACTATATACTATTGCACTCTATGTCAAATTTCTTACAACAATAGTCTTAACAAGCAAAATTTCTTACTGAGAGGTTTCTGAAGCTACTTAAAAATTAACCTTGTTTCTTACTGCTGCTTCCTTGTACTGTCACAGAATTCAGTATGGCTCAAATACTACCAAAGACTCTTCTTTCCATTAATGACTACAAAGTAATTCAAACTGAGCGATTAATACTTAGTATTACAAGAAGGAGGTATAAATTGATTTTCCAGGACATAGGCTTAATTACTTTTCTGCTGGCTTGATCAGCAGGGTTGTGAATGCCCAGCCTAACTTTGTCTCGTACACTAAAAAAGCTCTGTCAAACAGAACTCCATTTATCAATGATGTGACAAGATGGAACAAATTTGTCACATTCAACAGCAATTATGAGTGTCATATAATGGCTGCTTAGAAGCTTGTTCCACTCACCAGCAACAAAGAGCCCTAGGCTTACTACTGCAAGCCAGGATAGGCTGTTTTCTGTTCCTGGGGATACTGTATTTAGAGTGAAACACAGATCAGCATTTGATGAGTTGTTCCCATGTTGAAGGACCATTTTAAAGTAAAGCCCAAACAATGCAGTACTGACAGCCATGATGATCCCTGAAAAGTAAGCAATAACCATGTTGTCACTGATTGCTGCTTAAGTACTCTTCTTTCTGAGAGCTAAAACACAGGTGCTCAGCCAAATACAAGATATGCTGGTCCTAGCAGAAGCGTTTCTAAAAAGATAGGGTTCTTGGAAACAAACACTGGCTTAGACAAGAGTGAAAGATACCAAACAATCATTCCATGCATTAGTCAAACAAAAGTCCTTAAAGCAGTCATTGCTATTAAGTGTGCAATGCAACAACTGTATCAAACATTTAGGGGGGGGGTTGGCACATTTATTTGTAAAGTTAAATTTTTTTAAACTACATGCGGCCTCGCGTAGCTAAACAGCACAACACTCTGTGAATGTAGCTGCAGCTATGGAGAAGCTACTTTGAAATGACCACTTTTAGACACCTTAGGTAGGAAAATGTATTGTGTCTTCATGACCTAGCTACTCCAAAGTAAAAACTGGCCTGGTAAAATGACAAAAAGGATAGCCATACGCAGGTTTAAGGGGTTCCACCTACAATGAGTTCTGACAAACAATCAGAAATTGTGTCCAAAGAATACATTAGGTTAAATACCATAAACTGTAAACACTAGTACTAGGTTTTAGTTAGGTATTAGGAAGAACTTTACTGAAAGGGTTGTTAGGCATTGGAATAGGCTGCCCAGGGAAGTGGTTGAGTCACCATCCCTGGAGGTCTTTAAAAGACATTTAGATTTAGAGCTTAGTGATATGGTTTAGTGGAGGACTTGTTAGTGTTAGGTCAGAGGCTGGACTGGATGATCTTGGAGGTCTCTTCCAACCTAGATGATTCTGTGATTTGGCTATGGCCAATCCAAGTCAAACAATCAAATTATGTACATATAACGTGACAATTTCCTCTTATGAATTAAGTCCATAGTTAAATTATAAAGCAAACCACTTAACATACATAAATTGTAATACTTAATTCTCCCAACAGTTACAAGACTTTCTGGTACTCTATATGGTTCTTTTTCTAACTGAAGTCAGTAGTATGTTTTACCAGATATGTAAAGCAGCACTTTCCGTCCAGTTTTATCTATGATAAGTGCAGCCACAGCAGTGAAACATACTTGTACGGCACCCACAACAACAGAAGCCATTCTGCTGTTCTGAAATAAAGTAAGAGGCAGGGAGAAGAATTTGCTTTTTCAGGCTGATAACAGGATCACTTATTAAGCGTTAAAGATGCATTTGTTTCTTGACTCTGGAGGAAGAAAAGCTATCCCACAGAAATTGGGGGGGGTGGGGAGAACCTTAAATAAATAAATAAAAATAAATGCCAACATAAAGATTAATTAACATAACATACTGGTCTCTTAATAAACTTTAAAACAAGTCACAGCTTCTCACTAGAGTTTGACTTTCTCTGAAGCATTGGATTTGTAACTGTACTAAAAAAAAAAGTTACGAATTAAGATGACTATAACAAGAATTTCTATCAGTAGCAAAGTTTCACACACAACATACTTCCCCCCGAAAAAGTCATGTTCAGATATGCCAGAGTAACACAGTCAAGAGGGTATCTATAACCCAAAACCCAAACTGTTATTTATGATGCGGGCAGGATCAGCATCAAGTCAGTTTGCTACATGTTTTAGACTTACTCAGTACCTACTAAACTGAAACAACAGACATTTACCAATCTGGCAACACAAACTGATTACCTTGAAGTTTGCATCTTCAAAGATAATTTCTGCATAAAACATAACTGCATTAATGCCTGTTACTTGCTGAAGGAACATCAGAGCCACACCAATAAGAAGTGGCCTGTAGATGGAAGGATTCTTAAATTCAGAGAGATTTAGTCCCTGTTAAAAAGATGAAGTAATGATTCCATGAAAAGTTCAATATTCTAAATTAGAGACCACCAACAAATGACGCGTTTGGAGAGGTGCAAGAGGAAATGCTTTCATATAACACAAACAATATGAAATTAGTGTTAAGAGATGTTGAACAATCCTCCAAAGCTGCTAGATAAAGAAAAATTAGATGTCAATCAGCACAGATAATTACCAAGATCATGAGCTTGACTGCTACTCAGGCATACCAATGGCAGCCAACAGTGATAGTTGCAGCTGAAAGGAAGTGGAAAAAAAAGACTCTAAATCTCACCGATTCTTAAATTTCATTTGTATGAGGAAACAGGTTTGGACTGATGTTTGTAGAAAAGGCTACTAAGCAAGCAATGGTTAAAAACCCTTTTAATTACACTGTATGCTTTCAGATAGTATGCAAAAAAAATGTTAATGTAAATCAGATTCTCATCACCTCCTCCTCAACATTAGCTTTGATCTGCCTGCATTCCCATTCATGGTCCACATATGGTCCCCGCAGAAACTGTAAAGAAGCTATGGCTTCTGCATGTTTGTTTTGATTCAGCAGAAATCTTGGTGTTTCAGGCATGAAGGACATCAACAAAAGCATTATGCAGGGTGGAAAAGAACACAACACTGCCAGCCAGTGCCATTTTAGTGTTATTCCTGGGCAAAAAAAAAAAAAGACTGAACATTAGCTAGTTTCGATTCCTTAGTGTAGTTCTTTCATTACATGTACTAACTCTTTATTGTCATTTTAGAGCCCGAACCCCAATACCTGCAATGTAGGCTCCAAGTATGCCAGTTACCACCATCAGCTGAACACAAGAGCCAAGCATACCACGGACTTTTGTATGAGATATTTCAGATATATACACCTAAAACATACGGAGAAAAATCTAATTACTTCTATCCAATTTTGGATCATGAATTTGAGAAGTAATTCATTTCTGAAATACAGATATACTTTCTAGTAACTCCCCTCTCTAAAAAAAAAAAACTTAAGTAAAATGGCATGAGTAGAAAAGTACCATGTCAGAAATGCAGACTGGCATTATGGAAAAACCATGGAAAAAGGGGAGGCCCTAAAACAGAAAAATGCTGATGTATCAGCATCCCACAGATGACTAAACTTGTATTAGTAACGGTTTCTTTTGTTAGCCATATCAACAACAAATGCATCACTGAAAAGCATTCTGGTGCTTGGGACAGTCTTTGCATGAACACATGGCCCACACCACACATAAAACTCTTTGCAAATGAAAGTTGAAAATTTTTCATTCACAGTAAAGACTGCGTATTATGGCATTCTCCACGAAGTCCTCAACTGACAGCTCATCTTAACATACATAAACAGCAAACATATCTCCTCCAAAATTTGGGAACAACTTAAATTTTTCAGTTCTTTAAAAAAAAAAAAAAATGCTGATCCTAAGTCAACAGCTACAGCTCACCAGTATACATAGAAACATAGAAGAGAAATCCCTCATGTTTACAGATGCAATTTTTTTTTCCAAAGTTACAATTTTAAGTTTTTCAAGAGGAAAAATAAGTAATCCTTAGTTCAGAAATAGTTTACAGCTACAAAACCATGGTATTACAGATAACATTTTCCTCCTTCATCACTGCAGTCATATAGATCTTTTACTGTTGGCTGTGGATGAATGCCTTTGCAAACGGGAACTTAAAGCTCAGCTCCAGGAAACAAAAAGAAAGCAGTCGTTCGTAAAGAAAACAGAGTTCCTCCATAGGCATTAGCACAACAGATTGCATAACCAAGCTTTTAGCAATAGAGAAAGTTGTACAAGATTATAATTTAGATCCCACTGCTGAAATCTTTTTTTTGTTGTTGTTTTTATAACTATCCAGATTGATAATTGAACATTTATTCTGTACTTCACCATGACTTCTTTCCCTTTTATTTTCAGTTAGCTTTTTACTTCAAAAGCAAGAAATGCTGGAACCACCAGAAAAGAAACAAGCTTGAATTCTGAAATTCTAGACAGCTTATATCTTGCTGCCACTAGGTCCAATAGGCAAATTATACCAAAAAAAGAAGACAACAAGAGAATGAATTCTTTCCATTAACCTGCTGCACAGATATTTCTGAATGCTTGTGAAAAGTTAATGTTCCAAAGACAGCAGTTAAATGGAAGGAGTAGTCACTGCTCGGTGTTGCGCTAGAATGAGTGAGTGAACATAGTTTATTTGAAAACCTAAGAAGTCTGGTGAAATACCAGATGACTAGAAGCAGATGGCAATAGCAAAAACAAACAAACAAAAATCCAACTTCAAGAGATATAGCTACTAATATTAAAACAAACAGAAGCAATCAGATAGTAAGGACAGACTAAAAATCTGAAGGATCATATCACTGTACTAAGAATGCATAATGCAGAAGTGCTATTAGAATAAATAAAACATTTTTGTATTTGTATTTTCTTCATGACTAAAAATACGCAAAATATGATCCTGTAAAAATCAGTTTATTTTAAATCCACAAACTGCCTTGGCTAGAGTTAGTTACTGCATCCAAGCCACCTATGATAATACTATGAAATAACAAACATTCTCCTAGAAAAGCTTTAAAAACAAATGAACCAAACAAACAAACCACTCACCAACAGAAATAACACCTTACTTACCGGAACAACAAGTGAAGTAATTCCACTGGCTAAGCCAGTCAGTATTCGTCCAAAATAAAGCATCCAGACATTCTGAGCTGAAATGATAACTACATATCCAGAGACATATGGTATTGAGCACAGCATTAGACTCAGCTTTCTCCCAACTTTATCCACAAGATAGCCTCCCAGTATTCCTCCAGCAGCAGCTCCTAATGTTACTACAGACTTCAAAAAAAAGTTTAAAAATACGTGTGCATATATTTATACATATATGCATCTAAATAAAAACATTTTTGTTGTTGTTTTTGCTTGCTTTTAAAGTAAATAGCCGCTTCTGAAAAAAAAAATTGTGCAAGAACATGCAGGTGTTTTGAAAACCAAAATAAACACTAAATTCCTAATCAAACCATGGCCAAGAAGCACTACTCACCACAATTGAACAGCAAGTAATTTTCAGATCACATACAAAGCTCTTCCAATGAAGAAGGGAAAACAGAAGTAACCTTTTTAATCTGTCTATAAAGCCATCCATTCACAAACAGGCCTTCAAACTGTTTTAAAGCCCTGAAGAATGTTATCTTGAATAACCTGAAGTTCAACCTGTATCCAAAAAGCAAATATTCCCTATGTTGACGGATTACACCTAATTTACTAAAGAGTCGATTTTCTGTGATCCCCTGACAGGCTCAATTGAGAAAGCTGAGAATTCTCACAAGGTATTTTATCATCAAAAATAAGTTCAAATAACATGGGCATTTACTCATATATGCTAATTGAGGGTCATCAGAGCACAACAGCATTGTCATTCAGGAAAAATCTGAATCAATCACTAATTTCACAAAAAAAATCTCATTAACAAGATCCATATTTATCCTTGTTCTTACGAGGAGTAAGACCCCCTTATGTAAACAGTATCTTCTTTACCTTTAAATCGAAAACACATAATGGTAACACTTTATCATACAGAGACTTACCCCAAACCACGACGCTTGATTGCTGTCTAATCTTAATGTAGGATCATTGATTTTCCTCAGCTCTGGTATAACAGGTGAGCTATAGCCTAGCACGAAGCCAAAGCTAAGTGGTCCTAAGACAGCAGCAAACGTGGCCAGGTACAGCTTCTTGTTTTGCACTCTGAGGCAGAAGAGACGGATGAGAAGGATCGCGCCGCCTCCGACGCCTCTCACAAGGGCCGGTAATGCCCAGAAGGGCCTGACAGAGGTCCCGACCCCGAGCTCGCATCCGTCACGTTCCCCCTCCCGCCCTGCCCCGATACCGGCCGCGGACGATCTCCAGTGCAGTGAGCGCTGTCCCCGAGCCAGCCAAGGCGGCAGGGCCGCAGCGCCCGCGCTCACCTCTGGTAAGCGTCCGAAGCCGGGTAACCCAGCAGGTACTGCGACTCCTCTGCCGCCATGCCCCTACCGCGGGGAGCGCCCCAGCGCGGCCAGCCCCAAGCACTTCTGCACGAGCAGCCGGCCGCGCTCCAGGGCAGGCACCGGCCCTCAGGACAACGCCGACCCCAGGGGGACACTGCGCCTCTCGCCAGCTCTAGTTCAGACGGAAGCGGCTAGGCTGCGGCAGCGGGGCGCGATGACGTTTGGAGGATGCGCCGGAAGCTGCCCGACTACGGAGAGCCGTGGGCTCCGGCCGAGTGCCTTCCCTCCGGGTGCCGGCCGGTTCGCCCGGCGCAGCTGCCACGGCGCGGGGCTCGCCTTCTCTCCGCGCCCTCCCCCTCAGCCCCCCTCCCGCGTCGGGCGTGGCTGAGGCGCACAGCAGTGTCCGAGGGCGGCCGCTCCCGCGGGTGCCTGCAGGTTGTGGTGCGGGCTGCGGAAGTGGCGGGAGCTTGTCCTTTGCTGCAGGAGCGATGGCTGCGGGGAAGCCCCAGTTCCTGCCGGGCCCCGGGGGACCGCGCGAGCCGTGGCGGCTGCCTGCCGAGGGACGCTCCGCGCCTGGCCGCTACCTGAGGTGAGAGGGAGTTGTTCAGGCGGCTGCTGTTGGCTGCAGCTGCGCTAAAAGTCTCCGGTCCTCGCCGTGCTTTTTGCTTGTGGATGGAAATGGGAACGGGTGGGGGAGTGGCGCGGTTGTCGGAGAACGCCTAGGAAAGAGCCCTATGTACGCAGCACCGGTTTCGGGCCCTCACAGCTGCTGTTGGTTTCAGCAGTAGCGTCATGTGCTGAATGCAACACACGCCTTAGAGTTCACGTATTTTTTATCGTTAGGGAGACTGTTAGAAAATTGTGTTTGTTCTAAAGAGAACATGTGCCTGTTAGAGCAGCAGATATGCTTTCTGCCATATGTGCTGAGGAAAGCCCTTACGTGCTGTCAACAGTAACAGTTACTGCATGAACTTGTGACTCGACAGAAGCAGCTGGTTTTGTGCATTTAATGCCCAGTGCCTTACTGTGTTTTTATCAAGAATCGATACTTCTATGCAGGCCATGTGCAGCCTCTTATAGTGAAGACTCTACTTTTCAGTGCTACTATGCTGTGTTAAGAGGTGTACTTTACGGTCTTATTCTGTGAAGGTAAACAGAAATACATTTCTGTACAGAAATAAACATATTATTGACTCCCATTCAGATTCCTCAATTGTTTAGATTTGGGAGCTTCTATTAATTAAATTTGGTTAGTTATCTAATGAGTGGAATGAGTTCTTCCAGAGAAAATACATATAAATAAAGCTTTTTAACTGTTTGCCGGACGTTTCAAACATATTGTAGGAACCTGAGAATGCTACAGCATAGTATAAGTGCATACCGATTACAGAGTTCAAGAAGTAGCATTTGAAGCCTTCAGTTTCATGGTTAATTCTGTTCATTGGAAATAAACTGGGAAATAGGGAAAAAAAATTAAAGAAGTCAGAGAGATACAAAAGATAACTAACATCCTTCAATACAATTCTCCAGACATATCTTTGTATCTTCTTTAAACACAAAGCAGCTAACTTTTTTTTTTTCTTTTTCCCATAAAGTGGTTCAGGACGAAAGTCTGAATAAATTCTGTCAGTAACTAGCTTCTTATCACTCTGTATGCTTTGTTCTCTTCCCTTTTTCAGCTTAACCATAAGTAAACTGTAAGACAGTGTTTATATGTTGTAGTAGGTTTAAAACTTGAATCAACCCTTACTGGATTGAGAACTTGAAAATGTTAACCTGTAACAAGAAAGATGTAAATATTCATAATGAATGCTAACATGTACATGCTCTGTACAACTCACTTCTAAGTCTTATACAGGTCAGACAATAGTTCAAAGTTTGTGCAAATGCTCATTACTAGCTTCATGAATATTTTATGATGTGTTTGGTCACTTCAGTCTATGCTTTAACCGATGGAATACTGATATACCAGTAATAAAGATGTGATGCTTATCTTGTTTTCTGAATAGAACTAATACAGTATTTTGATGTATCACAGGTAAATTTTTCCATAACCTTATGGAGAAAAAGGACTTTGAAGCATGGCTTGATAACATTTCTATTACATTTCTTTCTCTGACGGACTTGCAGAAAAATGAAACTCTGGATCACCTGATTAGCTTGAGTGGAGCAGTCCAGCTCAGGCACCTCTCCAATAATCTAGAGATTCTTCTCAAGAGGGACTTCCTCAAACTTCTTCCATTGGAACTGAGTTTTTATCTGTTAAAATGGCTTGATCCTCAGACCTTACTCACATGTTGCCTCGTCTCTAAGCAATGGAATAAGGTTATAAGTGCCTGTACAGAGGTCTGGCAGACTGCATGTAAGAATTTGGGTTGGCAAATAGATGACTCTGTTCAGGATCCTCTACACTGGAAGAAGGTTTACCTAAAGGCTATTTCAAGGATGAAGCAACTGAAGGACCATGAAGCCTTTGAGACATCCTCTTTAATTGGACACAGTGCCAGAGTATATGCACTTTACTATAAAGATGGTCTTCTGTGCACAGGTAGGAAGTTCAGAAAACTTGTAGTCTTACAATTTTGTTATCTTCTACACAGCCTCATTTGATTAATTACAAGTTGATTTTCCTTGACCAGACAGATTATTTTCATAATGCTAATTCAATTCAATGTGATTCAAAAAAAATTTGTTTTGCAGTTTCTGAAGCTTCTGGCTCTAGTAAGCTCACTAGTCACTTTAATAGAAAAAAAATACACAAGGACACCAATTTCTTTACTGGACAAAAAAAAGAAGATGGTAACCTTGTTGCATATCATTCTTCATATTAGCAAGCACATTTGAGAAGTACAGTTATGTTAGTTATCCTTTAGAAGATATGTTAGTCAGGTTAAAGGGACCTTGACTGGGCTGACCGTATGTATGGTCACTGCAGTCTCTCGAGCTGTATGAGGCAAAGTGTCTTCCTTGTGACAAGACAATTTCTCTGATATATTCATAAGCACTTTCAGTTCTTAACATAATCTAAGCTCTTGTATAAAGACCTATAAACTAGATTTAACCTTGCTACTAATCTGACTTGCATATTGTAATGGTGGTTTCAGCTTCGTTCCTGAAGAATGCAGACTTCAAGATTTCAGTTTGAACTCAGAAATACAGCCAGAATAAATATGAAACATTAAGTACGAAAGAATGGTAACTACTGTCAGAGCATACTCCAAGGATTTCCCAATGACTTGAAAACAGAGTGTTATAGAATAAGTTGGAAATAGTGGCTAAGTACCCCCACATCAGCTGGTACATTAGGGTGTTTACTAGAAACTAGCAACTAGACGCTGGCCAGTCTTTCACTTTCCTAGTCAGCAGGGAAGGAAAATCCACACGAAGCAGCATTGTCAAACGTTACTGAAAAGTGGCACATTTATGTGCTGAAACCACAGGAGAAAAAAAGAGATGGAATGGTCTGGGCTCTTTTTCCCACTCTCTAAAACCAGCAGACTTGAGTTACTGTTATAAGTTTATTTGTTTTAAAAAACAAAAACAACAACAACAACAAAAAAAAACATCCAGGGGAAGAAAGGAAAATGGCAGGTGAGGGGGTCTGGTATTCATCTGCGGTCTTTCCATCTTTCTGATTTTTGATTTGATCTGATTCGATGGACTCCTTTCCTACCTGAAAGAAACTAAAACACAGTATAGTCAGTGGCTCCCCAAACCTGAGTGTGATCTATCTTATAAAGCTTCTAGGCATTTGTTTCAGTAGATACTATCAATCAAAGTGGGTGCTGGAATCTGTGGAAGGGAAAAATGGAAGGCAGACAGCTAGCAGCATAATTATGATTGTTAATTCTTTCCTTGTGAGGAAAAGATGAGAGAGCTGGGACTATTTTCTCTAGAGAAGAGAAGGCCTGGGAGAATCTTAACAATATACATAAATACCTAAAGGGAGGGTAGAACCAGTTTCATCAAAGGTGTCCAGTGACAGGACAAGAGGCAGTCGGCAGAAACTGAAACACTAGAGGTTCCATCTGAACGTCAGGAAACCCTTGTGTGTGTGGGTTTTTTTTCGTTTTTTTTTTTTTCTGTGCCGTGATGGAGCACTAACACAGGTTGCCCAAAGAGGTTTTGGAGTCTGCCTCCTTGGAGATACTCAAAAGCCATCTGGTCATGATCCTGGGCAACTGGCTCTACATGGCCCTGTTTGAGTCAGGGGGGTTGACCTCCAGAGGTCCATTCCAGCCTCAACTGTTCTGTGATTCTGTGAAAATGTTATGTTTAAGACAAAAATGAAATACTAGTGAAGGCTTGAAAATTGTATATATTATTTGCTTGCAATTATCCTGTTATTTTATATTCTAGGATCAGATGACTTGTCTGCAAAACTGTGGGATGTAAGCACAGGTCAGTGCATCTATGGTATCCAGACACACACTTGTGCTACAGTGAAGTTTGATGAACAAAAGCTTGTAACAGGATCTTTTGATAACACAGTAGCCTGTTGGGAGTGGAGCTCTGGGGCAAAGACACAGCATTTCAGAGGACACACTGGTGCAGGTATGTTGAACTTCTCAGTTTTTAATTTCACCAGTCAAGTAATATATATCACATATAATAGAACACATTGTAATTTAAGTTAGCTTTCTGTACAATAGCATATTGTTTTAAAGCTCTGTCCCTAATCACTTTTTGGGAGGGAAGTGGCCAGAGCAGATCTAGATCTGTCTGTCCTTGGATAATGCCAAGGCATAGTAATATAGTTTTTTGCAGGAGAATAATACTAAATGCAGTGGTGATGTAGTGCTCTAGAGTTTAGAAAAAAAAGAGGCAAGCCATATATAACAGGGAGCACGTGTCAATAGGACGTGTTTATATCCCAAACTGGAGATGGTCTTACAGGAAAGAGCACAATAGATCCTGGGAATCTCTATGTGCATTTCTGTCTTAATTATCTGTCCTCTACCACAAAATATCCTCAACTCAGCTGTAGGTCTGTTCTTGTATGACGTACCAGTTGTACTAATCCTGCTGAAATTGACTTCTTAGAACTATTATCTTAGGAACTACAGTGATGTTACACTTCACTGTAATCCAGTCATAATGGAACCACTGATTTACATGCTTTTAATTTGAACAAATGGTACTTTTGTAGTGTACGTTTGGGGATGCATTGATAATTCATATATACAGTTCAAGAACAACAGTTAAAACTGTAGTAGCTTATGCATTTTGACCCAGTTAGTGTGTCTCATAAAAACACATGCACAGAGACTGGCATTCCTTATTTAAAACCCGCTCTGTTTGTAGTTTTTAGTGTGGATTACAATGATGAACTTGACATTCTGGTCAGTGGTTCTGCAGACTTCAGTGTGAAAGTGTGGGCCTTATCAACAGGAACATGCCTGAATACCCTTACTGGACACACGGAATGGGTCACTAAGGTGGGAATATTGAATTTTTAATTAAAAACACTTGCAAAAGACTTCCTTGCATGAAGTTTTTAGCGTGTTCTGAATTTCTGTTTCCTAATCCCAACCTTGTCCCTAGGTGCAGAACCTGAAAAATATCAAGAAATGTAGATATTGCAAAATAACATTTCAAAAGAAAAAATACTTCAGCTGTAACTAAACCTTTCAGAACACTGAAGAGATTTCTGTTCCAAAGCAGCTGGAATAATACTAGGAATTGGTGTTCAATTCAAAGACCAAATGAATACAGTAGTTCTGAAAGAAAGCTACTCTAAAAATTATGTAGAAAGAGTGATGATCTTGATAACCAAAGTCTAAGCATGACATAAGTGTTCTGAAGTTGAGAAACAGTATTTTCCTTGTGAGCATTTCAGAACTTGGAATGTGTGCTGGGGGGAGAATTGTAGAGAAGTACATATCGTAGTGTATTAGTACAGTAAGTTCTCACTAGTAGGAGCAAAAAAAGTGTAAACAGCAGTTTCCCTTCAGTTGCTAAAAGTATCTGTATTGCCTTTAACAATCTCTGTAGCATACTCCTGTATAATGAAATGGAAAATACAAATGAATGCGTGGTTAACAGCATCAGAATAAGTCATTACATCCTTCAATTACAGGTAGTTTTGCAGAAGTGTAAAGTCAAATCTCTTATGCATAGTCCCGGGGATTATATTCTTCTAAGTGCAGATAAGTATGAAATCAAGGTATGTACCATATGTCACGAACACATCATTGTTCTTCCTAGGGAAATAGAATACTTGAGTGCTCTGCTGATTTACAATTAATAGGACTTTTTCTCTCATAGTCCTTACTTGTAAAGTTGTGTACAAGACAAGAAACTCTTTGGAAGCTAACTTTTCAATACTTTCTGTCATGTTTAGAATCAAATGGTAGCTCAACATGAATGGTAATTTAAAAAAATAAGGTTTTTTTTTCATGCCTAATGTGCTAATGTGACAGTGAAACTCTTGGGCAAATACTGCTGTTTTTAGAAGATAAGATAAAGAAGATAAGTATTTCTGAAAAACATTCGCACATTTACCTGCCGTTTAACAAGAGACTGAGCCTATTTGAGTAATGGTTTATAACTTGAATGTTTTGTGGTCTTAAAATGTTTTTTGTTTGTTTTTTAATTCTAGATTTGGCCTATTGGAAGGGAAATAAACTGCAAATGTTTGAAAACACTGTCTGTTTCTGAAGATCGCAGCATATCCCTGCAGCCCAGGCTGCACTTCGATGGTAAATACATAGTGTGCAGTTCAGCACTAGGATTATACCAGTGGGACTTTGCCAGCTATGATATTCTCAGGTAAATCTTTCATCTTAAGGTGTGTAGAACTTATTCCAGTGGTGTACTTTGAAGAAAATATAAAGTATTCTGTGGAAGTATTATATGAAATGTATTGGTTTTAATAACTTTCTTTAGATGTAATTCAAAAGGATCTTGATAAAAAAGTCTTTAAACATCTTTCTTCACACATATTCATAGAATCATAGAATGGCTTGGGTTGGAAGGGACCTTTAAGATCATCCAGTTCCAACCACCATGCAATGGGCAGGGATGCCACCCACTAGATCAAGTTGCCCAGGGCCTAGTCCAACCTGGTCTTGAACTCCTCCAGGGATGAGGCATCCACAAGTTCTCTGGGCAACCTGTTCCAGTGCTTCACCACCCTCTGAGTGAAGAATTTCCTCCTAACCTCTAATCTACATTTCCTCTCTTTTAGTTTAAAGCCATTCCCCCTTGTCCTGTCATTATCTGACAAAGCAGAAAGTTTTCTCCATCTTTTTTAAGTCCCCTTTAAGTACTGCAAGGTTGCAATGAGGTCACCCCAGAGCCTTCTCTTCTTTAGGCTCAACATCCCCAGCTCTCTCAGCCTTTCTTCACAGGAGAGGTGCTCCAGCCCTCTGATCAGCTTCGTGGCCTTCCACTAGACCCGTTCTAACAGATCCACATCCTTGTGCTTGGGGCCCCAGACCTGGATGCAGTACTACAAGTGGGGCAGAGTAGAGCGGGACAATCCCCTCCCGTAACCGGCTGGCCACTCCTCTGTTGATGCAGCCCAGGATGCAGTTGGCCTTCTGGCCTGCAAGCGCACACTGCTGGCTCATGTCAAACTTTTTGTCCACTAGAACTCCCAAGTCCTTCTCTGCAAGGCTGCTCTCAATGAGTTCTTATTCCAGTCTGTCCTCATGTCTGGGATTGCCCTGACCCAGGTGCAGCACTTTGCACTTAGACTTAGCTCATCCAGGTCCCTCTGGATGGCATCTCTTCCTTCTTTGGTATCAACTGCACCACTCGGCTTGGTGTCATTGCAAATTTGTCGAGGGTGTACTCGATCCTTCTGTCTATGTTGTTGATAAAGATAGTAAACAGTACCAGTCCCAGAACGGACCATTGAGGGACATCACTCATCAACAGACTCCACCTGGACATGGAGCCATTGACCACCACTCTCTGGGTGCGACCTTCAAGCCAATTCCTTATCCACTGAATGGTCCACCTTTCAAATCTATATCTCTCCAAGCTGAAGATCAGGATGTCATGTGGGACCGCGTCAGGCCTTACAGAAGTCCAGGCAGATGACATCAGTTGGTCTTCCCTTGTCAACTGATGCAGTCACTCCATCGTAGAAGGCCGCCAGATTGGTCAGGCATGATTCACGCTTGGTGAAGCCATGCTGGCTCCCTCAGATCAACTCTTTGTCTTGCACGTGCCTTGACATTGCTTCCAGGAGGATCTTTTCCATGATCTTCCCAGGCACAGAAGTGAGGCTCACTGGTCTGTAGTTCCCCGAGTCCTCCTTCCTACCCTTTTTAAAAATGAGAGTGATGGTTCCTTTTCTCCAGTCACCGGAGACTTCACCTAATTGCCAGAACTTCAAATATGGAGGAAGGCTTGGGTTGGCTTGGTTTCATTCTGTTTATATTGACCAGATGTTATTCTAATTTATCACCTGTTAATACCAACCATTTGATTGCTGTTTTGCTTTCTGGCCACACACTACTCCTCTTATTTTCAATACATGTGCTGTAGAGTTTCAAAATAGACTTAAATCAGACTTCAGTGCTCTAGTTGTGAACATAAAACTGTAGTGACTGGAAGCTAATGTTGCTACCCAAATTGCTCTGCAGCAAACCAGAAGACCATTTCTGCAGGTCATTTGACAGTACAAGGTATTAAAAAGACATTTCTCCCTTATATAGCACTACTCAACTGAAATCTGTTATTCTCAATAACAGTGTGGAATGACAGTAAAATCTATTGGACTGCAAAAAAAGGATCAAGTATTCTGTTTCAAAAAACAGAATGAGGTTCTGTCTGTTGGAAATGGTGTCATCAAAGATTGTAACTTATCAAAAAAGTGCATTCTAGAACTGTTAGCAGACTCTTAATTGAAATGTCATGAATATTTGAAGAGTGCCTACTGTAGGAAGATCTACTTCAGAAGAAGTGCTTCTTCAAAAGAGAAAGATGTTCTCTCAGTGCTGAGAACAGTTTTTCATCTCCATGTGTTTTTGTGCCTTGGTTCTGTGCTTTATGTAATGCTATAATCAGTCAGCTGTGGAAAACATTCTCTTTAATTTCTGTTCAAGTTTTGTTTATTAAGGCAACAAAATCCCAAAGGTCTAGTGGAACTAATATATTCAGTTATTTCTCCCTAAAGTAAAAATATTTAACTTATGCTAAGGGTCAGTAAAGCAACATTCTTTTAAGGACCAATGCTGAATGATTTATTGTATTGTCACAAAAAGACATTTCTATGCTTTATTTCCAGCTTTTTTTTAAAAGAGTGGTCAAAAGAATAGTAACAGATCTTGTACCTTTTTAAAGACATTTAGGTGTGAAATCCCTATGAAAATTTACTGTAAAATACAAGTACATCTGCTCTTTTGTGTATATCTGAAAGTTGACTTTTTTTCCTCTTCTGCTGTGCACAATCCCTTTCAAACCTTAACATTTATTTATCTTTAGAAGGGTCTGTCCTGAATGCAGAAAGCCTGCACTGAAACCACAGGCCTGACCTGAGGGCTCACTTCCTTGATTTGAAAAATTTTCATCTAGTTCTTCTTGAATAATTTAGAAAAGATGAGTTTAGACACTTATTCTCTATAGACACATAAGAATTTGTTTTAGTAATGCTGGTTCATGACTGTGTAGTGACAGAGTTTCTAACAACACTGTTTTATCTTCCAGGGTTATCAAGCCTCCTGACTTCTCAAACGTGTCCTTGCTGGGCTTTGGAGAGATATTTGCTCTACTATTTGATAACAGATACCTGTATATAATGGACTTGAGGACAGAAGAATTGATAAGCCGCTGGCCTTTACCAGAGTACAGAAAATCAAAGAGAGGTTCAAGTTTTTTAGCTGGTGAAATATCTTGGTTAAATGGACTAAATGGCCAAAATGATATGGGCTTGGTTTTTGCCACCAGTATGCCAGACCACAGTATCCATTTGGTGTTATGGAAAGAACATGGCTGAAAAGATCACGTATGCAGAATCTTCAGGACTATCAGCAGTGTGTCCATAAAATGAAACTTTGCATGAACCAAAGTTGCACACCTAGTGGTATCATCATGCAGTGCACAATCATTTACTTTTATTTGGGCATTTGGGAATGAGTTGTTTTTGACATAATGCAACACAGCATGCTAACAGTATTTGCCACTAAATTTTTCTTTTATTCATGTTTAAGCATACCTTTTGAGCTCTGAAGCATAGCTTGTAATGTTTAAACCATTCAAATCCACCATTAAGTCTAAAATGAAATAATGCTTGTACCTGACTTCTGCCCTGTTTTTTTTTTTTTTTTTTTGCTGTTGGAACAGAAGGTGAAGCTACTATTTTAGAATAGACTTTTGTGTTGTTTTTTTTTTTATATGTATCAGCAAATACTGGTTACAGTGCATGGCTGCTTTTTTAAATTGAATGAGAACATAGACCCTTTCTCTCCCTAGAATTGATTTTTGTCAAAATGTTTTTTCCTTGAGATAGCTTTAAGCACTTAATCTTTGAAATTGAGGAATCAACGCAGTCCTTTAACTAGGATCAGATGCTAACAATAATAATTTGTTTAAGCTCAGGAATATGTCGATATGAGCTTTCCTCAGACAGAATGAACCAACTTTTCATCTATCTGATAGAGCTTGCCACAGCAATTAACCTTAGAGAACATCTGACAGTATTATCGTATTTATTGGTGGTTATCTCACTCAGAATGATTTGATCAGTATTTTATAGTTCACGTTTCCTATGGTTTGTGTGGGAATGTAATTTAGTTCACAGACAGATAGAAATAAAATGAATCAGAAGATGACGTTCAATCCCTACACCAAGAATCACACTTACATTAAGTGATGTCTAGCAGCCATACACTTTTCCCAGAAAAAGTTGAAGTTATAATTACGCACTTAAAGTAGTTGCTGCATCTAGATTTAGAAAGCAGGGGCATATGTGAACGGTACATCTCTGAAAAGAAAAAAAAAGTCAAAATTTTGAAGGAAAAAAAAAGGCATAGGAGTGAAAAAAACATCTATTTTAATCAGCTGTAAGAGACCTGATGAACAGATGAGTTAACTATCGAGTAGCAATACTCTACATATTTTTGTGCTGTATGACTTGTACTTAAAAGCTGTATCAATGACATCGCAACTCCTGTGCTTTAGAAATACTTTGAGGTGGTTTCTTTTGTTCGTTTATTTTGTTTTTGTTTTCCTTACAATAAAATCTCCCCTTAATGTCTATTTTTACACAAGCTGAAAACAGGAGTTTTCATGAAGATTGGCTCAGGTCCTTGAAAAGATGAATTTGCCTAGCACTAGTATTTTAAGTGTGATGTTTTTTCTTTCCAGTATCTATCTGTGGAGACCTAGTTCCTTGTGTAGTATTGAACAAAAGTATATAGTATGAATTGCACCAGTGGAAGGAGAATTTTTATAGGCAAGAATCAATACTGGAGTGATGTGGTAGGAATTGCATGAGTTCACAGTGGAGCAGCATCTCTTGAATACAAGGCTGGAGTCTTTAACTACCCAGTTTTCCACCTTTATTCATGCCAATTTACTTTGAAATTATGCTTGTAGTTAAGGATTTTATCAGGTAGAAGCCAAATTCACAGCACTTTATTTAAACTATGCCAAGTGGGGCACACATGATGATCTCTTACAGCTTTTGCTATCTCACTCAAAAGTGAAAAAACAAAACCAAAACCAACATGAAACAGAAAGCTTGCAATAACCTGTCTGGAAATGCAGGTCTCATTGTTCTTAAGGTGAGCATAACTATGCTGTGCTTGATGTGTGCAGTAACTCATGTTAAAGAAGCTGTGTGAAGATGGGACACCTATAAAACATTGCATTAACCTTGAAAGTTTAATTAAGATTCCTTCACAGGAGGAGTTTAAGCAGGAACATGCCAAAAATGCCATTATACTCAAGCTGATAAAATATGGATTGAATATTTGGACTGCAAGATTAATGAAAAGCTTGAAGAGTGGTCATTAGTGATATGAAATCCAACTGGTAGCCAGTTAATAGTATTCTTCAAGGGCCAGAATTGGTTAATCTTTTTATTCGTGACACTGATGATGCAGAGTGCCCTCTCAGCACATTTATAATGATTCTAAATTGGAGGTGCAAAGGGGGGGACCCATAGGAAGGGGAAGAGTCAATATGCAAGGGAATTGGGAATGCTGTTCTGAGGGACTAACAAACTGGACAAATGGGCTGGCAGAAATCTTGACCATTCTGCATCTGAGAATCATTCCACACAAAGGGATAGTTGGAGACAACTCAATGGAAAGTGGCTTTACAGGCATGGACCTGGGAGTGCTACTGTACAGCAAATTGAACATGAATCGGTAGTATGCCCTTATAACACAGAAGGCCAACTGTACACTAACATGTTCTACCAAGTACATAGCTGGTAGTTCAAGGGAAGAGATCCTTAAATTACGTTCAACATTCAAGAGAACATCCGCAACCACATTCAGTGTTGAGTTCCCCAGTACAAAATAGACAATTATGCACTGGAACAGGTCCAGTGAGAGGCTGCAGAGATGGACAGGGAGCTGAAGCACAAGGTGTCTGAAAACCTGTGAAAACTAAATTCAACCTTCCAGACAGAATAGGCGCGAAGGGAGGGCTGGGGGTGGGAAAGTTGGTATGCACTATTACAGTCACCAACTACCTATTAACATGGTGTAAAGAGGACAAAAACCAGACATTCCAGCATCTTGCAGCAAGATAAGGGCCAATGGTCATAAACTGTGCAATAAGAGTTCTGGCTAGCTTTAATGAAAATACGCTCTCCACTGTGAGGGCAGTTTAACACTGCAACAGGTAGCCCAGAGAGGTTGTGTGTCTAGCTAACCTAAACAAAAAAAACCTGAAGAACACCTGCTTCCTTACCCTCCTTTGAGCAGGGAGTTGGAATGGAGACTTCCAGCTGACCCTTCTAAATTATGAATCCATAATTCTAAATGGCCCTCTTGCCAAGCGCTAAATTCTTTTCAGCATTGTGACAGAGTATGCAAGCAAAAAAGCATGATGAGAAGTATCCAGTACACAGTATACTGCTGTTCTACCCTTTTAGTTTTAGTCAAAAGAAAAGGAAAAAAAAAAAAAAAAGCTTTTAGCCTTTACAAGGCAGCTGATATTTATTTTAAACACAATTAGCAAGCAGATATTTATTCACACACTGACTCTTGAAGACTTCCAAGGAAAAGTTCCACCTGAACCTAACCAATACTACTAAGCAACTCAGGACAGCATGCATTCAGGACATAGATATGTGCCACCACAAAACTGATGGAAGAATGAAAACATGATTTTGGCATAGAAGATAAATAAATGAAAGCCTACTCCCACATGTACCTCCTGCTCTCTCCCACATCAGACTAATACTTCTGCCCCTTCACAGGAAAGTTCCAGTATATTGCCACATCTGTAGATGCAGTACAATGCACTTACTGGGGTTTAGCAAAAATGAAAAATCACTGAAATTGTAAAAGTACAGCAAACATATTTTCTTTTCCTTCCTTCCTAACTGACCATTCAATAGAAATGAATGAATACATTTTACTTTTTTTTTTTTTTTTTTTTTTAGATAGGGATTGGGGAAAAAAAAAGTGTCTTCTGTACCTTAATACCCACATAAGGCAGGAATACAAAAAAAACCTCACCCCACCACATAAAATAGTAAAATCATCTGCTAATTTTGCTGAACAAAGACACAGTTTGTTAAGAGGCTTTAAGGTGCTGGGAAAAGAAAGAAACTATCACATACCAAAACTATCATGTATCATAAGCAGTCATTTTCCCTTCAATTATTCCGACTTGAAATAGTCTTCAGTTCACAGACACCTATTTTTCTTCAACATCAATCTATATACCTTCCCTCTGTTTTAAAGCTTTCCAACAAGACACAGCACATTCTTACTAATTCACAACAGCTCAGGGTAGCAAAAAAGGACTTCTTAAAGTTACAGGTCGCAAAAACCAGTCAAAGAGCTCTTCGACTTTGCATAACTCCAACAACTATGTTTAGTGTTTCAATATATTAACACTTTAACAAAACCTATTTCCAATAATACCTTTTAAAATTATAATTATTATCACCCCCCCCCCCCCCCCCCCCCGATTATTGAAACAGGTAATTTCTGCTTGGTTATTTTTCACAATGCATTTTCTTATATTTTATTTAAGTTGGTGCATAAAAATTTGGTACCCAAATCATGCCATAGGAACTACAAGAATTAAGCATTAGTTTTTACTGCTAAACACTGTAGTTACTTTTTTGTACATAGGTAGAAAAATGCAAATGGATCATAACATTATTTAAATCAGTTGAGAGATACTATTTTATTTTTTTTAGTTAAAAGCAAACTCATATTTTTTCCAGAAGAGGTAATACCACCTGTATCGATCCTTGCTGTCATTAAATGGCTTATGGCTTTGCTACAAGTTCCTGTTTCCCTTAAAAAGTGACTCATTTAATAGGTGACAACTCTAGCGCTGTAGCTGGTATGTTTTCTTAGCCTGTCTCTGAGATTTTTAATGAACTGCAGTGTTAATTCCAATGTAGCTCTTCATCTGGCAGATGTTGTCCCATGCTATTGCTTAATAAGCACTGCTAAACACAGATGTATTTTTTTATCCACCCAGTTCTTCAGAGATACAAATAGCCAAACATTCATTCTTTCTTCAGGCAGGTTTCTTGTACATGGTAACACATATATGAAGGTGAGAAAAGAAAAAGAAAGCTGGAAATCAGTACTTATCCTGATTTCTGCATGGTCATTTCCTATGCCTTTAATAATGTCCTTTCATAGTTACGGACAGGTAAAAGCACTCATCTCACTACGCCTCAGCTCTTCCATCTAAGAAGGTTGCAGCACAGACTTCATCTGAGGAATCCAACTCTTCATCAGCACTCAGCCAATTTTTACAAGGTACCATGTTTCATTTCACAGCTAAAATGCCTTTACATTTGGATGGTACATAAAAGGGCTGGTCTCCCAAAGCTTTACAGGATGTAATCTTCAGGTGCAAGAGATTTTTAATGTGATCTTTGAATGATATCCTATGTCTCCCTGGGACATAGACAACTCTCCACTTTCCCTCCTTATAGACAAAGTTTTGCTTTTGAGCTTACAGTACTGTTTGATGTAGCACTTTGTTAACATTTGTGATTAATGATGAGTTATATTTCCACAGTGTCGTATCCCTGATGAGGGATTCTCTGGGAAGATTTTCTTGAAGGGGCACTCGACAGTGATAAATGAGGGCCACATCCATTGGAACATTCACACTGGTCCCATAAGCGCGTAGGACAGAGTGGACGGACGTCTGAATCACCCTTCTTGGATCAATTATCATTTTCTTGGGATTGATCACCTCTTTCCTGTCAGGTTCTCTGTGCACATGCTGTAGTATGTTAACACCTGGCACGGTATTCCAAGATGAAATGTTGAACACAGGAGTGGATACGGTTTCTGGGAAGATATGGTTCTCAAAGAGGAAAATGCCAGTGCCTGGATTTTGCTCCTGAAGACTGCTCATCATTGTTTTCCAGTCTGGGTGCTTAAGGGGAAGAATTATTTCATCAGCATCATTAAGAACCACAAACTTGCTCCTCTGCATGTTACGGTATATACAGTCATTTAGAGCTGTGATTTGCCCATAGTAGCCAATGTGTGTTCCATCCTGCATGAAGTACCATTTAGAGGAAACCTTGAGGTATGAGTTTATTGGCCAAGGAATTATCTCCACAGTTCCTTCTTCCATATAAAACTTCAAGACTTTCTCCATCAGCTCGCTGCAGCTGTTCTTATAGACTACCACTTTCTGTACCCCAAGAATCTTGTACATTTCCATACTCTGTATAAACTGTAAGACATTGTTGTAATTTCCAAACATGGCAGAGATACATAAAGTGAAGTCAACAGAGAAGGTCTCAGCCTTGCGGTTTTTAATGTCAAACCTTGGCAGCTGGTCAATATTTCCATGTGGAGACTGATGAATTGATACATGTGTTGGATCGCAGTTTTCAGGTTCCAGACAAACTATATCTGCCGCACCATAAGGGAATCCAAATCTATCTGAGTGAACATCAATTTTTGCTTTTGATACGTATATCTGTCCATGGGGCTGACAGCAAAACCAGCAGTATAGTTCTTTTACATCTTCATGGTGAACAATCCCAATCACACGAGTGACTTTGCTTTCTCTGTCATCAAAGTATGGGGATATAATAAAAGTTCTTTTATCCTTTAATGGCGTTATTGTGTTATTTGTAATTTCCCCTCTACATCTTCTACCTTCCTGTATTATTTTTGGCAGGTGAGCAAGTCTCTGTAATCTCAGATATGAAAATGCGACCATTGAAGTTAGAGTAATAATGCACACAGTGGCAGCAAAGTATGATTTTTTCCCACCACAAAACATTTTGAATGTATCTAAATGTAGATGCAAATTTCTTTGTCCTTGCAGTTTATGCTGCTGCATCTGCAGGAAAGAAAATATTTAGTATAAGATAATATTGACTCATGTTCATTGCTGAAGAATTTCAAAAACAATCTTGGGGCAGGGGACAAATCTCTGTCACTGTGCAGAAAAAGAAAAAAAAAACACAGAACAAGCCTTTAAACGAATGGCTGGTACTGTCTGTAACATTCTGAATTCACCTATATTTCAGATGTTTGGAATAATTTTTGTTAATGCAGGGTTCTTTGGGTACTGAATGTGAAAAAATATGATAGAGGTCTATATACAGGAGAACAGGGAGCCACTAAGCATTATTGTTTTTATAATGAAAACTTTAGAACATTAAATAGAAAATAATTTTTAAAGCAAAACAAAAAAATATCTACATAGTGTACATGAAAATGATACACAAACTAAACTCAGTTGGACTTCTCACAAAGTTAGGGGCAGACATATAAATGAAATATAGGCAGAATTAATCAAGCTCAGAGAAGAAATATATCAATCAGGGATTATTACACATGATGGTCCAGATATAGTCTATAATGTGTGAATTCCCTAACTTGCGTTTCACCACAAATGAAACAATACATACAGAGGAAGGTCAGTTTGTACAATTCAGCAGAAGACAAGTGAATATATAGCTGAGGGGTGATATAAATCTTAGCTTCTCAGTTATCAGCTCTACACTACTTAGCACTGCACAAGGCAGAGCTCGCAGGGAAGGCTGCCTCATATTATTATTATTACCAGAGATCTGTGTCTTCTGACACTGCATTAATGCTGGTACTGCTCCTGGCATGGCTGGGGAGGGGTCAGCTCTTGAACTTCTGCTGCTACAGGGACAGATGCATCTCTGAGCATCTAGCTGGCCAAAGTCCCTTGCAGCACTCTTCTGTGAGCAAGTGTTGACATATGACTGGGAGCCCATGGCACTCTCAATCAGTAATTTCTGCAAATGGAGCTAAAATTACATTTTTCCTTATAAATTCACCTTTAGCCATCCGGATGTGATCCACAAGTAGTACAGTGACAGCAAGTCTCTTCAAAGGCCCGCTTGTGCTGCAATGATTCTTGGAAGAAGCATGACACAGAGTAATCAAATTAATGTTAGGCCAGAAAACTAGACTGGTAGAAAAAAAAAAATCCCTGAATTCCAGCAAGAAGAGTGGGGTTAAAATGCCAAGATGGAATAAACTAATCCTATTGCACAAGATGAAGAAAATGTATCTACAGGCCAAATTATTACTGCAAAAAGCCAGCTGCTCATAAACAAACAAACAGACAAATAAATAAAAGAGCCAGATTTCCATGTGTATAATTTATAGAAAAAATAAGTAGCAATGTCATAGATTTAGTAGATATTGGAAGACTCCTATTTCTTATCCTTCCATTTTCTTCTCAAGGATCTGAATAAAAATCACTTGCATTTTTGGAGGGATCTGGCGTCTTCTGAAAGTATGCACGTGCTAGAGCTCTAACAATACTTTTTCCATAGCATATTATTCAGTCTATTGTAAAATAATAATTACACCTATTATTTCACACTTTTTTTTCACATTTCACACATTGCCTAGATCTATTTTGAGAGCATCTAGCTCAATATTGTTTTGTGATGGAACAAAATACTAGCATGTTTAAAGAAAAGCAAGAAAGAGAACTAGAAAGTACCTAAACACCTAAATCCATAGTTTTGATACAGGTACCACACTCGGCAGCTTCACAGCTTTGGAAGTCCCTAAATTCTCTAGCAACTTTACTGTTTGGCTTGAAAAATTCCCCTATGGTCTGGTTTTCTGCTTAAAGACAGTACTTTCCAAGCAGAAGGGAAAAAAATAAATAATAATAATAATAAAAAAATCTAGCTTCTTAATATAGCAATCTAGCTTCTGCATCTCCAAGGAAAAAAATAATTGCCCAAGCCTTCAGAATTGTGTGCAGAATTTTCCCAATCGTCCTTTCCTCAAAAAGCACAGGAGAGCTATACTCACAATAAAACCCTTAAAGTGCCCTATTTGCCAAGGCTGATATTTTTTATATTACACTTTTATAGCTATCAAGAAATTTCTTTGCAGAGCAGAACTGTCACAGGGCATCAAAAGGCTCACTGCCTTTCACTATTCAGAAAGCAGAACAGCAGCAGCAGACAATACTGACTCTGTTCTGAATCTGAGGTGGAGAATCCCCCACAGAAGTCCTTATAATTTAGAGCAGAACTGCAATTAAATACATGGTTAAGAGCCCGCTACAGTTATGCAGTTTAGTGCTGAAGATTCGGGACTGAGAAAACTCAAATTTTATGTGTCTCTTTATCAAACATTTTGAAGTCAGCCAAGAAGTTTCCCTGGAGCATTCAGTGTTCTTATTCCTTATTTATTTCTTAAAATATTGTTCACTCTTATAGGCTAATAGTTTTTAATAAAGAAATGTCCCAACATATCATCATTAAAAATATACAAGCAATTTATTACCTGTTATTTCTTCTTCTTTTGCTGGCTATAAATGGACGACAAAAAGTTATCATTTCAATTTTGTTTTGAATAGTGAACATCTGAAAGAAAAAGTACCTTTTAAAGCAGACAGCTGAGTGAAGTTTTGTTCAGTTCAACTGATTTTTTTTTTGCTAACATGTATCTACTAATTGTTTATTCTAATCAGATAAAAGCTTTTTTTTTTTTAAGATAATCTGCAAGAAATGCTCAATACAGAACAATACTGAGGAGAAAAAAAAAAGTTGGTACAATACCTAAGACACATGCCAACACATTCTACTTCAAATGACTAGTGTTCTTTAATGTGCGTAATAGCGGCCACACCTACCAGAAAAACAAGTTTTCCTTCTCTTGAGCAAAGCATACAGTTGCCTCCCAAGAACTTCATTTACATTACAAACTTGAATATGGAGTTGTCCAAGCAAATCAAACCTAGACACATGGATATTTTAAACCCAATTGGTTTCCTTCTGGAAATTAATCATGCATGTTGATATATCTGCAGTTCACATGCATGCTTAAAGAGAACTTTAAAAATATACTCTATATTTGGTTTTGTTTGTTTTTTCTGTAATGTACATTTTTTCAGTAAAGTACTATAGGCTTAATTAAGATAGACGAAGACAGATTCAGATGAGGAAGTGTGAGAGAGATCCAAAACAACAGCAGTTTCTAGAAGCAGACACAAAGAGCAAAATATAAAAGTCAAGACACACCAGAGAACTGATTCTTAAAGAAAATAAATATTTGGGAGTTAAATTCACAGTTTTCCTGACATGTGACTCATGAATTTTTATCTCCTGAGATTAATAGCACAGAAATCTAGTCAAGAAATACATAAACTCAGATTAATGAGGAATGGTACATTTTTTATGTTCTCTCACTACTGAGAGTACATGGCAAATTTTAACTTCAAAAATACATTTCCAGCATATCTTAAAGAGCTTATTTTCTTTTAACAATAATAATGAATTCAGGTTTTGTACTTTAATTCCAATTAGTATTCAAGTAGAATATGATACAAATCATGCAAATTTGCTTTAATACTAAATTAAGCTAATGGTATCAATGACTACTTCACACCAGTTTGTTCTTTTTCAGTATTCCCGTTAAGAGCAAAAAGCCTTTCTTCCTCTCTGCATTTATGGACTGCAGTCATATCCCCTCCTAATCTTCACTTTTAATACTTTTTCATTAAACAAGGCAGGATGATCTAGTATATTCTTATAAGAAGCATTCTTCCCTGATCGGTTGCTTTTGCACAGTTAGTCCAGTTTCAGTTCATCTCTAGCACAGGTGATCAGAAATACATTTGTAAATGAGAATTGCAAGCCCTCACATACTGGACATATTCTTTCTTAACATGTGCTAAGATTACTTTTTTTGCACATGCATCACATTGGAGAGATACATCTGAGCTTGTCATGAGACCAACGTTAATACACTGGCTCAGTTTTCCAGCCAACTGCAGTTACACAACATGCTTTCTTCTGCTGCAAAGTTGTAATAAAGAACATCTGTCCCAGCTGACTGAATTAATTACATTTCTCTTTATCTCTTTACTTACTGTCCTTAAAAAAATAAAAATAAAAATAAAAATAAAAATGCTCTAAAACCCTGAACGTGATAAGATTGCACTTAGAAATTTCCGCACACTTAAATCGTCTTTTTTTTTTCCTTCCTAAAAAAGGGAACTACTTGTGCTTTCTTTGCCACATTGTACCAATATGATCACAACATATTTATTAAACACCTGTCACTGGTTCTTCAGTAACTTGTCTATCTTAGAATTTTGTAATGGAAATTATTCAATACTGGCCTCTAAATGGAGTGTTGTTTTTACCTTTGCAGTACAACTTCTATTTTCAGACCTTCTTTTCCTGAACTCTCCACTATTAGCATTATCCTTACTAAAAGGTGGAACAAAGAGCTAATTTAGTTCAACAGCCCTTCACAGATCGTTATTAATCTCACCAACATCTTCCCTGTGTTGTGTCCTTCCTCCTTAATTTATTTTCTTTGTATTGAGACAGCTGAAGATCTTTCATCCTGCTCATTTCAGTATCTTCACAAAGACATCTACATTAAGGGTGGTTGTTTTTTTGTTTGTTTGTTTTTATAATTCTCACCTTACTCTTCTACCTCTCAAAATGGGGTGGGGCAGAGGTGGAAGGTGGCAAAATAAACTTATTTCAGGGGTCAGTTAACAGATGTGATTACAAAATTTCAGTCACTAATAAAGTCTTAGCATCAGTAGTACAGGAACACTACACAGCCTAAAACTTGGCTTCTTTGGGGTTTAACTGAAAGCAAGCTACTATTAATGGACAGCCTTATTAATTTATTGTTTTTCATAAGATTTATTCCCTCTTCTTTGCTTTATGGTTTTGCCAAAAGCAACCACACAAACCACCAGTGCTTAAATAAAAATTCTAAAGACTAACAACCATTTTGCCATCTTAATCTGGATTCTGTCACTGAACTTTTGATAGTTTAGCTTCTTCTCTTTGAAATGCCAGTGTTCTGGCATTCCATGATCTTACATGATCCAGAGTCAGAAGTATAATTTTTGAAGGGTTAAACTGAGGACAGTATTATTTCACTGTTGATAGAATATTGTTCTTGAAGAATTAAACTGGCAATTTCTATTCTAAATGCAATGAAGGTAAACCAGAGAGTAATTCCATTAACTTAGTTTGAGCCATGAGACTTGCCAAGCACACATGTCCCTGTACACACACAAAAAATCTGCCATACACCCATAAACCCATTGTAAACATTTAGACTTTGTATCCTTTGAACAGAAATAGGTCAGGTAAAATAAAAGTTGCATGACAATATTTAAAAGAGTGTTATTTCTACTTATTGTCCTTATCACTGTATTGGTTTTGGCTGGGAGAGAGTTAATTTTCTTATTTGTATCTCATATGGTGCTATGTTTTGGATTTGGGACCAAAACAGTGTTGATAAAACACAATGTTTTAGCTACTGCTGAGCAGTGCTTACACAGGGTCAAGGCATTTTCTGCTTCACACATTGAGTCCCTGTGAGTAGTCTGAGGGTACACAAGAAGCTTGGAGTGGACACAGATGAGAGAGCTGAACCAAACCAACGAAAGGAAAAACGTAGGGGAAAGAAGGAGGGGGAGAACACTTAGGGGTATGGTGTTCATCTTCTCAACTGTTACATGGGAAGAGGCCCTGCTTTTCCAGAAATGGCTGAACACCTGTCTGCTGATGGGAAGTAGTGAATGAATTCCTTGTTTTGTTTTGCTTGTTCATGCAGCTTTGCATTATCCATTAAACTGTCTTTAATGCAACCCATGTGTTTTCTCATTTTTGCCCTTCTGCTTCATTTCCCCATCCTGCTGGGGGTGGTGGGAGGACTAAGAAGTGGCTGTGTGGGGCTCTGCTGCCTACCAGGTTGTGGTGGTTTTACCCTGTTGGGCAGCTGAACTCCACCACAGCCACTCTCTCACTCCCCCTCCTCAAAGAAAAAGGGTGAGAAAATATGATGGAAGAGGCTCAAGGGTTGAGATAAGGACAGGAAGATCCCTCACCAATTATTGTCATGGGCAAAATAAACTCAGCATAGGGAGATTGCCTATCACTAGCAGACTAGAACAGTGAGAAACTAAAAGCAAACTAAAACCATTTCCTCCCCCATCCACCCTCTTCTATGTCCTCCCCTCAAGTGGTGCAGGGGACCGGGGAACTGGGGCTACAGTCAGTCCACAACACGTCTCCCCCTGCTCCTTCATGGTCACTCTCTTCCCCTGCTCCATCATGGGGTCCCTCCCACAGGATGCCATCCTTCCTGAACTGATCCTATGTGGGATTCCCACAGACAGCAGCTCTTCAAGAACTGCCCCATATGGGTCTGTACCACGGGATCCATCTTTCAGGAGCAAACTGCTGCAACATGGATTCCGCAGGAGTGTCAGCTCCCGCCAGATCACCTGCTACTGTGTCAACTCCTCTCCACAGGCTACAGGTCCAGCCTGGAATCTGCTCAGGCGGGGGCTCTCTGTGGGCTGCTGCCTCCTTCAGGACATATTCACCAGCTCCACCGTGGGCTCCTCCATAGGCTGCAGTGTGGAGATCGGCTCCACCGTGATACCCATGAGCTGCAGGGGGACAATCTGCTCCACCATGGTCCTCTCCACAGGCTGCAGGGGAACTTCTGCTCTGGAGCCTGGAGCAGCTCCTGCCCTCCTTTTTCACTGATGTTGGTGTCTGCAGTGCTGTTTCTCACTCCTCTCTCTGCCAGCTGCTGTTGTGCAGCAGGTTTTTTTTTTGTTTTTGTTTTTCCCTTTCTTAAATATGCTCTCACAGAGGCACAACCAGCAGTGCTCACTGGCTCAGCTCAGGCCAGCGGTGGGTCCCTTTTGATGCCAACTGGAGCTGGCTCTTAACTGACATGGGGCAGCTTCTGGGCTCTGCTCAGAGAGGCCACCCTTGCAGACCTCTCCACCACCACCACCCCCGAAGCCCCTGCCATGTAAACCCAATACACAGGGTTAACCCACAACACACACTGAAGCCGTTCCTTCAAGAAGTTATGCATTCTTTAAATCTAAAATTAAACTCCCATCCTTGTAGTGTATTCAGATAGAGACTTCAAAAATTGTCTTTTACAATTAATAAACACCTTAAACTTACCATTCAGGGGTCAACATCAGTACCCCAAAATAATGCTATAGCTGACCAATATCTTATTTGCTATTTCATGGGCGGCGAGCATGGCGAGTCTCTTTTGCAAGTGATGCCAGTTACAGGATCCCAAGCGGGCGCTGCAGCCTGACACCCTCACTGTGCCCAGCAGTTTACCAACTATCCGACAGCAACACGCCCCTCTCCCTGCTGCCTCCGGTCCTCGTCCCGCGGGTTCGCCTTTCCCAGCGCAGGCTGACGCCGGAGCGTCGCTGCCCGCACGACTGTAAACGTAGCACGGCGCGAAGCTGAACCACGGCAGGGCGCCGGCGCTAGCGGAGCTCTCGCCGTCCCCCCCCCACCCCCGGCACCGAAACCAGCAGCGATTACCTCCGTGGCGGCTACGCCAGAGCCTCCGTCTCTGCAGCCCCAGGAAAGGCGGGGCCGGCCGGCCCCATCACCTCCCACCTGGGAAGGTGCGGCAGCTGCGGGCGGGGCAGCCCCGGCCCCGCGGGACGCCCCGTGAGCGGCTGCGGCACTAGACGCTCGACCCTACGAGCCGCCGGCAGGGCCCCCGCCGCGCCCCCGCTCGCGCGGGGCTGGGTCGCGGGGCGCCGTCCCGTTCTGGCGCCGCCACACGCGGGGCGCCGCGCACGGCGCCGGTATCGGCGGGCCGCGAGGGCCACCGGGCAGTCGCTCCGGTGGAGCGGGGCCACAGGCAGCCGGCCAGACCACTGCGGCGAGCGCCGCACCGCGTGTGCCTCTGGCCGGTCCAGGCGAAATGCCTTCGTTCCCGCCACCTCCGGAGGTTCGCCGGGGCGTTCACCGGGGCGGCTCCCTGCAAGGCCGCGAGGCTGGGTGACGCGGGGGCCAGACCCAGGACGCTGACACGGGCGGGGCCGTGTCTCGGCCAGCACCGGTCCCGGGAGCAACACGGCGCCGCCGGTCTGCCCCAGCGTCTGGAGAAGTGCCGGGCCGAACAGGGCTTGCCCGTCCCGCGCCAGACCCGTTCCCGCAGCGCAGTCCGCCCCGGTCCAGATGCCGTGCACCGGGACATGCTCCCACACCAGCATCCCGGGAATGAACAGCAAAGAGAGCGCAACTGCAAACGAGAGACCACAACAATGCTATACCTTGTTGGAGTGGGATCAGGGCTCTACCCCAAATTTAACTGACAGATCATGTAATTAACATGTGTGAAATACAAACACAAACAAGCCATTATACTTTCAAAAAGACAATCAACTAAAAAAAATCACCCTTCTTGAATCAAATACATTTTTTCAGTTTTGAATATTCCTTCCCTGGATACTTTGCTTCATTTCACAGCTAAAATGCCTTTACATTTGGATGGTACATAAAAGGGCTGGTCTCCCAAAGCTTTACAGGATGTAATCTTCAGGTGCAAGAGATTTTTAATGTGATCTTTGAATGATATCCTATGTCTCCCTGGGACATAGACAACTCTCCACTTTCCCTCCTTATAGACAAAGTTTTGCTTTTGAGCTTACAGTACTGTTTGATGTAGCACTTTGTTAACATTTGTGATTAATGATGAGTTATATTTCCACAGTGTCGTATCCCTGATGAGGGATTCTCTGGGAAGATTTTCTTGAAGGGGCACTCGACAGTGATAAATGAGGGCCACATCCATTGGAACATTCACACTGGTCCCATAAGCGCGTAGGACAGAGTGGACGGATGTCTGAATCACCCTTCTTGGATCAATTATCATTTTCTTGGGATTAAAAACCTCTTTCCTGTCAGGTTCTCTGTGCACATGCTGTAGTATGTTAACACCTGGCACGGTATTCCAAGATGAAATGTTGAACACAGGAGTGGATACGGTTTCTGGGAAGATATGGTTCTCAAAGAGGAAAATGCCAGTGCCTGGATTTTGCTCCTGAAGACTGCTCATCATTGTTTTCCAGTCTGGGTGCTTAAGGGGAAGAATTATTTCATCAGCATCATTAAGAACCACAAACTTGCTCCTCTGCATGTTACGGTATATACAGTCATTTAGAGCTGTGATTTGCCCATAGTAGCCAATGTCTTTTGCATCCATAGAAAAGTGCCATTTAGAGGAAACCTTGAGGTATGAGTTTATTGGCCAAGGAATTATCTCCACAGTTCCTTCTTCCATATAAAACTTCAAGACTTTCTCCATCAGCTCGCTGCAGCTGTTCTTATAGACTACCACTTTCTGTACCCCAAGAATCTTGTACATTTCCATACTCTGTATAAACTGTAAGACATTGTTGTAATTTCCAAACATGGCAGAGATACATAAAGTGAAGTCAACAGAGAAGGTCTCAGCCTTGCGGTTTTTAATGTCAAACCTTGGCAGCTGGTCAATATTTCCATGTGGAGACTGATGAATTGATACATGTGTTGGATCGCAGTTTTCAGGTTCCAGACAAACTATATCTGCCGCACCATAAGGGAATCCAAATCTATCTGAGTGAACATCAATTTTTGCTTTTGATACGTATATCTGTCCATGGGGCTGACAGCAAAACCAGCAGTATAGTTCTTTTACATCTTCATGGTGAACAATCCCAATCACACGAGTGACTTTGCTTTCTCTGTCATCAAAGTATGGGGATATAATAAAAGTTCTGTTATCTTTTAATGGTGTTATTGAATTTTGGGCAGGTTTTCCCCTACAGAGCTGACTTGCTGGACTGGCAGTTTTTGCTGGTGGGAAGATTTTCCTGGATATATTATTTTGTAGCTGATGACTTTTCCAGGAGTAGATGAAAATAGTTCCAAAAATAAGAATACACACAACAATAGTACAAATATTTTTTTTTCCACTGTGTATCATTGCTGAACTTCACAGTTTGGAAATTAACACACCTTTACACACAGTGTTCTATTTACTTTCTCTAAAAAAAAAAAACAAAAAAAACTTTCAGTGTCTTGCCAAAATAAAACAAAATAAAAAAGATATTTTTTTGCACTGAGTTGTATTCTCTTAAAGACATTAGCTATACTTTTGATACTTTAAACTTTAGTATTAAGACCTTTCATATAGACTTGGCATTTTGAAAAAATGAAGCAAACAATTTTATTTAACTCTACAATTGAACAGTTTCAGCTTTTTCATTATACAGTAATGGTAATATTGTGTAATTTTAGTCATTTTGAAGCCTGGAAGAAATTTTGTGTTAGCGAAGACCCATAATCTTTATCTTTTGTTATTCTGAGAACTAAAACTATGGATTTATTCTTTCCATTCTCCTTCTTAAAAGAGATGATGTGAACACAAATTGAAACTGCTTTCTTTTGTATTGAGTAGGAATAATCTCGTCCTATTCTTTCAGTGTCCTGAGTCCCAAGCCACAAAGAAAATAGTTTCAGAGCCTGGTGTGTTCAGAGTCTGGTGGGATCCTATGTCTAGTGGGCTCCTATGGTGTTCAACATTATCTAAGAAAAGAGCTTTGTAAAGAATTGCCTTTTAACTTGCACAGGTTGATATAATTATTTTAAAAGTAAATTGCTTTTACCACTAAAGATGAAAGCTCAGATCACAATTCTAAATTGGCAGTAGATTTCAGAATAACTTTGTGTGAATATTGTGACCCTTCATTAGGACTACATGCAGTACTGAGCTTTTTAACCTTGCCATGGAAAGTTCTCTAATATGTTACCAAATCCAGACTACAAAGTGAAGATTTTCAATACACATTCACAGCTTCGTATTTACACCTACTTAAACCCTGCTTAGACCATCAAGCAGAAGGATGGCAAATTAAAATAAAAATCAACCTTGCCTTAGACTATGAGTGGCCATAAAGGCATGATAATGTGACACATCACAACAACACATTAGAACCATTAACAATGGAAATCTATCATTTGTATGTGTTCTGTTCTCTTGTGAATACATTCAGTCACATCTGAATGCTTTCAAATTGCTTACAAAATCATCACTTTAGTTACATCTCTATTCTGACTTCAGAGTTCTAGCTTTGAAGAACTTACTGAAAGCACTGCTGCCTGGTGTAATTTGTAAATTCAAGATGTTGTTCAACTGTTTTTTTTCATTTTTTATTTTTTTTTAAAAAAGGTAAGAATTATTTTAAAACACATATAACGATACCACAATATGTTAACAATCTACTGCTAGCTGGCAACTTCCAGGAAGAATGTTTGGAACTGACAATTAACCTATTAAATTTCTTTGCACTCAGTGAGTATACAGTGTCAAAGGAGAAGGCTCAAATTGCACAAGAAATTGTAACATATTTAGGTTTTGAAATCTTAAAGGGACAGAGACAGTTAAGTAATGAAAGGAAGGAAGCTATTCACCAACTCCCAGAACCTCAAAATGTTCATGAATTAGAAGCTTTCTTGGGAATGGTGGGATGAATTGTTGAAGTTATCCGAGGGCTCCCTTCAGTGGACCAATGAAAGGCAGAGTCAACTTAAAAGAACCTGGATGAAAGCCCTGGCTTTAGGGCTACCTAATTTAGAAAAACCCTTCGAACTGTTCACCTATGAAAGGCAGGCTGTAGCTCTCAGTTTCTTTACCCAGCACTTGGGGGAACATAAGCGAGCCGTGGCATACTTTCCCAAGCAATTGGATCTAGTAAGTCAGTGATGACCTGGATGCTTAAAAGCAGTGGCTGCTATAGTATTTTTAACACAAGAGACCCGGAAGCTCGCCATGGGACAGAAAACACGTTTATGTTCTGCACATGGTAACTACAGTATTGGATCAGAAGGGTAGATCCCCTAGCAGAATGTTAAAGTTTCAGGTGGTACTGATAGAACCAGATGATGTGACAACAGCAGTGGTCAACCCTGCCATGTTTCTCTCACCTCAGTATGAAGAAAGTAAACCTGAGCATGATTGCTTACAGACAATTGAGGAGGTCTATTTGAGTAGACCCAACCTGAAGTATACTCCTTTGCAAGACACAGATTGGGAATTGTATCAGTTTTATGAAGGCTGGATATGCAGTCAGTACTGTTGAGATGGTAGTGGAAGCTCAAACATTACCTGCCAACACATCAGCCCAGAAGTCTGAATTAATTGCCCTCACTCAAGCTTTGCAGTTAAGCAAAGACAAATGCATAAACATCTGGACTGATTCAAAATATGCCTTTGGAACAGTCCATGTACATGGAGCCATTTGGAAAGGGAGAGGATGACTGTCTACAAAAGGGACAGAGATAGATCATACGGAAGAAATTTTGAGTTTACACGCAAGTATACAAATTCCTGTTGCTGTAGCTACTATGCATTGTAAAGCTCACCAATTGGGGTGAACCACCCAAGAAAGAGGAAATAAGCTGTCTGATTTAGCCACAGAATGGGCTGCAGAAAAAGGCATGGAAAAAGAAGTACTAGCTATAGTGCCAGAGGAAAGACTCTTCAAAAGAACCCTATTTATGATAAGCAAGATTTAAGATTAACTGAAACATCAAAAGTGGAAAAATAGGAGAATGGATGGGCAGTTACACCCTCACGTCTAGTAGTAGTACCCTATTCCCTTATGAATAATCTAGTGAAGAAAGAGCATAATTCTGTGCACTGCGGAACAGAAAATTTGTTAAAACATTTACAAATATCAGTTATTAGCAGGAATATGGTAGAGGCTGTTACAGGCCAGTCACCAAGAGGTGTGAAATATGTTGTAGGAATAATCCAAAAACAGAATAAAATTCAAATTGGAAGGATACAAAAAAAAAGAAAAGTCTCCACACTACTGAGGGCAGGCACCTGGAGAGTATTGACAAATAGACTTTACCAAATTGCCAAGAAAAGGGGGGGTAAAGTATTTGTTAGTCCTCGTGGACATATATACAGGTTGGCCTTGAGGCTTTTCTGTAATACCAATAAGGCAAGAGAAGTAGTAAAAGCTTTGCTAGAAGAAATAATTCCAAGATTTGGGATACCTTTGGGAATGTCATCAGGTAGAATTCCACATTTTATAGCCAAGATAATTACTGAAATAAGCAGACTGTTAGGTATTAGTTGGGATCTGCCCTAGTCTAGTGGCAGAGTAGAAAAAATGAATTTTACTCTCAAGACTCAGTTAGGCCAGCTATGTGTATGTGGATCAGACTGGAAGAATTATGACAGACTTGAATGAAATCTAGAAGCAGACCAAAATTTTACACAAGGTTCAACGGGACAACACATAATATGGAGTTGATTATGGATTTCCATAAAGCTTTCGATACTGTCTCTCACAGTATCTTCCTGGACAAAATGACCAGAACACAGTTAGAAAAAAGCATAATAAGATGGGTGAACAATTAGCTGATGGGTCAGGGAGGGTTCTTGTAGCTGGGGTTACATCAGGCTGGTGACCTCTCACTAGTGGGGTTCCCCAGAGCTTCATTTTAAGACCAGTCCTCGTCAATGTTTTTATAAATGATTTGGATGAAGGACTTGAAGGTTTTTTGAGCAACTTCATGGATGATACCAAATTGGGTGGAGCTGTTGACTCCATCGAGGGTGGTGAGGCTTTTGCAGAGCGATCTGGACAGATTAGAGAGCTGGGCAGTTACCAACAATGTGAAGTTTAACAAAAGCAAGTGTCAGAATTCTGAACCTGGGAAGGGGCAACCCTAGTACAGACTGGGGGATGAGATGCTGGAGAGCAGCCCCACAGAAAGGGATCTGGGTTTTTGATCAACAGCAAGCTGAACATGAGCCAGCAGAGTGCCTTGGTGGCCAGGAGGACCAACTGTATCTTGGGGTGCATCAGCAATGGCTTTGCTAGCTTGCAAGGGAAATGATTGTCCCACTCTGCTTGGCACTGGTGCAGCCTCACCTTGAGTGCTGTGTGCAGTTTGGGGCACCACAGTATAAGAAAGATATAAAGATGTTAAAGAGAGTCAAAAGGAAGGCAATAAATATGGTAAAGGGTCTAGAGGCAAAGACGTATGAGGAGCAGCTAAGTCACTTGGATTGTTCAGCCTGAAAAGGAGTCTGAGGGGAGACCTCATCATTGTCTACAACTTCCTCATGAGGGGAGAAGAGGGGCAGGTGCTGATCTCTTCTCTCTGGTGACCAGCAATAATACCTGAGGGAATGGGCTTGAAGCTGTGACAGGAGAGGTTCAGACTGGATATCAGGAAAAAGTTATTCACTGAGAGGGTGGTCGAGCACTGGAACAGGCTCCCCAGGAAATGGTCACAGCACTGAGCCTGCTGGAGTTTAAGAAGCATTTGGACAACACTCTCAGACACATGGTCTGATTTTTTGGGTGGTCCTTTGGGGACCCAGAAGTTGGACTTGATGATCCTTGTGGGTCCCCTTCCAACTTGGATATTCTATGATTCTAGGAGTTTTTGAAATGTGGAATTCTATGATATCCTGGTTGCCTGATTTAAAGTTATGGATGGAGAGAATTTTAGCTGTAGTAATTACACTTGATTTTTTTTTTTTTGTTTTATGTAGGTATTACTTCAATTTATCTTCAACTGCTGCTCAAAATTAAGGGTCTGGAAAAGACAATCATTTTGGAAACAGGAATTATTTGTTAATCATTTTTGTTATGGTTGTATATATAATCGCCTGTGTAATGATACAATGTTATGTTGTAATTGTTGCTACAACCTCTGTTGGAGCTTACAGTAAAGTAATATGATGAGAGTTGTAGCTTGCTCACTACAAACCCTCAAAAGAAAAGGATGGATTGATACAGAGCCAGAAGGACATATAGTTCTCCCCCTGATAGAATAATAGAACCAAATCTGAAATGTTTTATGAACAGATAGGCCAAACCTTTACTATGTTTAGTTAGACAGAGGGAAGTCTATAAACTTGATATCCCTGAAGCTACCTTACTCACTAGTTAGTCAGTCTTATCTGTAAGACCATACAGAATTGTATCTAAGGACAGGGGAGGGGAGTAAGATAACTTGGGCCTGAAGGAGGTGTCTGAAAAGAATAGGTGAGGAACTCAGGGTAGGCATGTGTCCTTGGACGTGTAAATAACTTAGCTTAGTATGCATGCCTAAGTTGAAACAATAAGATAAAAAAGAAGGAAATGGCCTAAGCATGCAAAGAACTGAGTTCGAACAGCAAACATAGTGAGGAAGACTACTGATGACCAGAAGACCCCGAAAGACCAACTGACACAAATGCGCATGTGTCAGGGACATTTACATATTTTAGTGAGTTACGGGAAATATTATGAATATGTTAATTATTTATTGGAAATCTAATGAATATGCATACTCTGGTTGCATATAACCCCTGTAACCTGAAGAATTCGGCATGCACACTAGGTAGAGTGATCCCCTGTGTGTCTGGCACCTCAATTAAAGAATGCCTGCTGTCCTAAAACTCCAAATTGAGTCTTAGAGAGTTTCATTAACTGACTTTTATGGTAACACATGGTTCTACAGGAAATATCTCTTTATCTGCTGTAATATAATCCAGACCAAGAGTTCTATCTGTATCAGCATAATCAGCTGTTAATTAACTTGCACAAAAGTTCTTCAAATACTTATTGTTATTTCTATTTTTGGATTGTAAACCATTTACAATTACTAATATGCTGTCAGAAATCTAAGAGAGAATATTTTAGATTGAAGTTTTTTCTTAATTGAGAAGTGGAATTGAAAAATAGTTACAGAAAAATTCATAAAAAAAAAAGCTAACAACAACACAAAAAAGTGTCAGTCCAAGTTCTAGTTCTTGGTGTTTGTTTTTTTTTTTTTTTTAATAAACAATTGCCTTTTTTTTAATAAATAATTGCCTTTTTTTTTTTTTTTTAACACTATGGAGGATTTAACTGTCAGTGTTCTCTTGTAATCAACAACAGATGGGACCAAGATGCATTTAACAACAACTTTAATATATGTAACAACTACAATAACTTCAATTAATTTCTAAAAGTAGAATAGTTTATGGGTACAATCTTTTCTTTCCATCCAAGAGAACAATAATGTGATTGAGGAAGGTAGAGAAGATCACAGAACCCTGATATAAATTTCATTACTCTTCTGGAGGGATGATTTACTGCATTAGTGTTACACCAGGCAGTTCTATGCCTTAAAAATTTCCTGTTAAATCAGGCTTGGGAAATTTACATGGAAAATGCTTTTTTTTTTTTTTTTTAATTGAAGACATATTAGTAGTCTCTTCCTGCAATAGAGCCCCAGTGTTAAAATTCACTATGGGCAAACACTTGTTTACCCTTACTTCCTTTTGGAACACAACTACTTTCTAGACAACGTAAAAGAGCAATTCCTGTACATCCCCCCGGCACAGAAGCCGCCATTTTAGTTTTACATGCAAATTACACAAAGCAGGAAGTTCACTTACATGTTAGCTTGTACCTCACATCTTCTAAGCACAGCAATCTTTTGTCTATTTTTAACTGTGCAAAAAAACTTTTGATATAGTTTCTTTTCAAAAATGTTGTATGCATATATTACCAAATTAGTGCAACCTAAAATTCATCCCCGTAGTGTATTTTTAGACAAACAACAGGCCTATGAGGAACAGAAGCAGCTGGTCTGCTACTTCAGATTAGTAGTTTTAGCATGCCAAAAGTATTATCATCTACTTGATTTGTAAAAAAAGTAAAATAACACTTGTATTAGAAAACAGAGGCCTCCTGGGACATGAGGAGCGACTGTGAATAAAACTATATAGTTAGGGAACATAAACAAGTAAGCCCCTTCTCTTACATGGTGTCCATAAGAGCTGTAGAGACACATACAGATATATATAAAATCTGTTTAAATAACCTATTGTTTTCCCACCAAAGACTTGTTTAGCTTCTGGAAACTTCTAGTGATAGCTGACCCTGGTCATTTTGGTCTTTAATTTTGACCTGTTCTCAGGAAGACTAGTTGGTACAACAATTTTCTGAGAAAGACATGGCACCAATTCCTAAATATGAAATATGATTTTGTGTTCAAGCATGTGACGGTTCTTTTGGAGTCCACAGGCTAAAACCATTACCTGGTGTCCACTGAACTAGGTGGCTAAAAATGTAGTTTCTCTTTTTCTAGCTGGGACAGGATCATTAAAAAAATATTTTTCTCAGCTGTTGTTACAGCAAACATTTGAACAAGAGTAGCCACTGTCATTCTGAAAAAAGACTCTACATGCAGGCTCCTTAAGAGATATTGTTGTGCTTGGTATTGTCTTTTTTTTTTTTTTTTCAAATGAGCATATGTTGGCAAAGCCTCACTTCATATCATATGACATTTTAATGTTGAGAAAATGACCACTATTTTACTGTGTCTGATATCACTACAGTCTTAGTTACTGAAAAAAATTATTTTGTATGCTCTGAAAATGAAAAATATCCCTCCTGTCTAAAAGAGAAGTTTTAAAATACATTAGCAAATCTGGACCATCTCTGCCTGTTTAGATTAATACTACTTGTGTTACAGAGCAGAAACCAGAAGATAATGTTTTACAGCAAGGTATATCGACATAGTAAAAGCAACTTCTTCAAACAAAACAATAAGAGCCTTGCTTGTATAGCTGCTTTAGATGAGCTTTCTAAAACATTGTCACCCATTTTGCCCGGAATAGTTAGACAAAACCTCAGTATTTTTCAGTTGTTACATAAGGAGAAAATAATTGGTAATGGAATCAATGGTCGTTAGGTGCAGTCTTGGCACTTCACCAGAACGTGCAAAATTATGCCCTCCTGAACATACAACGAATCAAATGGTAATGTATTTACTCACAGTTTCTAGCCTCCTTGTCTAGTACTTCATGCTTTCCAGTGCTTCAGCCCAGCCTGATTTGTGCATTGAAATGAGAGACCTTGCAACCCCGCTTGTCCCCCAACATCTGCTTCCTCCGCAATTACGCTAGTACTTCTGACCATCTGTGGGAAATCCCGTGACTTGGTTAGCTTCCTGTATTGCAAATTGGTTTGCTTTCTGTTCTTTTTTTTTTTTTCAGATTAACAACTTTGACTTAATTGAATGACATTTTCTTCAGTTGATGCTTATACCACCTCAGGCTCTCAAACAGTCGTATTAACTGGGAAAATGATAGATGAACATTTTCCTCTATAATGGTGTCTGCGTATCTGTTCTTGTAGATCTTCTTATCTAGATCAGGATATTTTCCATTAGATCAAATGTAACCTAGTGTGTTTCAATGATCAATCTTAAATAATCCATTGTATTTTTCAGAAAATTTTCAGGAAAACTTAGTTTTCTGTTAAGAATGGTCTCTTGCACTTTATAACAACATAAAAATCAAGCACAACAATTATGTGCATGGTTGTTAGACCAGGAAATAAAGCTCAGTATATAATCATACCATATCTTAATGTATCATAGCTGTCTGAAATTGCAGGTGGATATAACTTCATTCAACACTTGATAGGCTGTTGGAGCTATGCTAGTAGCTAACATAAACATTATCTTCAGTGGGACGAGTCCTCTGGATGGGGAAACATGAAAAAAAAAAAAGATTATATTCTTTTGGGGCAAAGTGGATTAGCTTCCTTTGTTACATATTTAGAGAGAGAGAAAAAAATCTTTTAATAGGAATGTGGTGCTTGCAATTTCCATTTTAAATAAATTTTATTTCCGTGGAAATACAAGCATTTTCACAGTGGGAAAAACTGAAATTGCAGAAGAGGCTTGATTACAGTTTAATTATACTATTTATGCATATTTGTTTCTCTACCCTCATGCACCAGCACCAAAAAAAAAAAATCAACAGGAGACCTATGCAATTTTCACCTGCTTGATAATTTGTTTCTTTCGCTATCTAAGAGTAAAACAAACAGAAATAAATGTCCACTGCTGCTCCTTCTTGAACCGAGGCTGGTTGTGTTATGTGGTTGCGCACAGTTGATAACTAGTCTCCATGAACCAGTAATATTAACTAGTAATATATCTTTATACACAATTTTTTTTCAAGTAAAACAAGATAGCATCAACAAGATCTAAGGTAGCCCCAGACCTCCATCAGTAAGTTTGATCATTACACAACTAATGTCCATTTCCCTTTGCCACACACTGACTGAGTTCAGATCAATATTAGAAATTTCAATGCCCTTCAACAGCACACTTTGTCAGATGAACTTCTAGGCCAACATTTTCGAACTTGTATGTTGTTAAAATTCCCTGAATTCTAAAACAGATTATTAATCTTATTTATTAAGCTGTTATGGGAGATATTTCCAAAAGGAGTCCCTGAATCTGCAGTTACTTATCACTTCAAAAGAAGTCATCTGGATGGAGAAGGGAGTTATTATTATTATTATTATTATTTTAATGCTATTGCTATACTTACAGGTATTGTTATGAAAGTAGTATGTGACTTGCCTATTTAATGTTTTTGAGTGAGAAGACAGTAAAGTAGCTGCAGTACATAATACTCAATACTTAGCAGGCTGTCATTCTGGTCCCAGAGCCTGTACAGGCGCCAGATATATAAACTAGAATAGGAGTGGTCTTGTATAGTTATCAAAGCAGTAATTTCTTTCCTGAAATAGGTTTGTTCCTGCTGCTCAGAAGCATAAGGAACTAATGTTACTGATAAACTATCATAATCTGTGAATTTCTCATATACAAAAAAGACACTTTCCAAATCAGACCAAGAAATAACTTACTTTCTTTTTCTTCCTTCCTTCCTTTCTCTTTCCTTCTTTCCTTCCTTTCTTTCATCTTTTTTTTCCTGTCACTGAATTTGCAGGTAAGAGTTTTATGTAAGAGTTATTTTAGGGTCCTTCCCCCTTTTTCTTTTTTAGGTTTAGAGTAACTCATACTACAACTATCTGTAATATTAATTATAAACTTTAGTAGATTGATGTCAGGAAGGGCTCCACCCTAAAAGCACTATAGTCATCTTGTTTTTTTTCTTCTAGAGTAGATTCAGGTTGTGAAGCACTTGATCACCAAGGGCTGCAGTGTGCACACGGTCACTTCTGTAGAACGGTCAGGCAAACATTGTAGCCACCTGACTGGAAATCTTAACATCTCAACAGGTCTCTTGACTTTAGCATGAGAACTAGAAAAATCTGCACTAAGCTCATTTTAATTAGATATCTGCAGCTTTTCTGAAAAACAAAACAAAACAAAACGATATGAAAAACTGTCTTTTGCCTTTAAGACTTCCCATTTACTTTCACAAAACTGTACCAAAACAGCGCTGCATGAATTTGCCCAGGTTACCATGGATTTTTCCAGGCTTGTGCGTGCACCTAGAGTCCTTTTCTCCTTTTCAGGGGTCACGTCATAAACAGAAGTGACTCCATGCTCCTATATATACCTTTGTCTTCTAGTTTCTTCAGTAAAATCTCCATTCTAGAGGGTCTCTTCTCCTGGCCCCTATCCTGGTGACAGTACATTACTAAACTGAAGGAAGAGTGGGAGTCAGCAAGAGAGGTGTCTCTATCTGATCAGTTGTGGCTTTGTGTAAATGGCAGAAGGAACCATCCCCTTGTGAATTGGACTGGCACTGATGTGTCCTTCCCTGGCACAGCTTTCTTTGGTGGCTACATTAACTGTTAATTAACTAGAGAGAGAGGAATGTTTGAACATGTTAAAAACATCCTGAAATACACTGACAAGTTTCCAGTGTTTCTGAGGAAACAGAAAATTCACTGAACACTTCTGTTTATTCTGCTTAATAAAGGTAAGAGATAAACAATGAAGTTCAGAGACGGGTAACAAGGGAGACTAAAGGACCAGAGATACTTTCATGTAAAGACACAAAGCAATCACCTGGCCCATTTATCTTAAAGGATACGAAAGAAATTAGCTTATAAATGAGATTTACAAAATAAATGTAGGAGAAAACTAAAAACATCATCAACAAAAACAAACCTTCAGGCCCTTTCTTCTCTCATCTTCCCTTTTCTCAGGTCAAAATTCAGCAAATTCAGATTTTTTTTTAACTCAAATATCATAATCACATGGTAATCTCCTCGTGGCTGACAGACCCCTATGTCCTCACAGCGCATGCACATGTTGGCAGTTGGGCATAGGCTGCATATAAATTGTGTTCACTGTCTGTGTGCCCCCATTACATCTCCCTTTCAAATAATATATACAGAGTAAAATATAATTTTGCTTTAGCAGGCCAGCACGCTAGAGACTTTAAAAAAAATGCAACCAGTTTAAAGTCCTGCTACTAACCACAAAATATACAAGACATGGCAAAGTAACCCTAACCTATAGTGCGTCAGGCCACAGTGTAGAAATATGTAAATAGATAACAGCATAATATATGTATATTGGAATTGTAATCTGTGCAGTATAAGCTTGCAACAGACCACATTCTTGTTTCTCAGTGTCAATGATTTCCTCATACTTTAAAATATGAATGGCTATATGTTTGCTAAAAAGAAAAGCAAAGAAACCTGACCAGAAAATATGCACATACCCATAAATACTTTGCTTATATAGTACATTCTTGTCTCTTTTCTGGCCTTACCTTCCTCTTTCTGGTTTAGTTTTGCCCAATAGCTTTTTGATACAACATCTGAATCACCTTGGAACACTGCTATACATTATCTACAATTCCTGAGGCCATTACAAAATCTTACAGAACTCTTGACCACAAAATACCTTTGAGATTAAGAATTAGACTTTCATTAATAATTTTGTAACAAGGACAAACAACAAAAAAAACCTCTTCAATTTACTGCAACACTTCAGTCGGGTATGTACCAGATAACAAGACAGGAAAGAATTATCTTACAATCTGAATAACCCCTAATGGCAGGTACGGGATTTCTTGGTGCTTCTTAGAAGGCGACTGAGACCAGTCACTAATGAAGACAGGCTATCAGACTACACTAAGCTTGCTTTTCACTCAGACACTGTTATGTCCATATTCAAACAACATCTGCAGGATTTTATTTTATTTTTCTCTTTTGAATAAAGAAAAGAACCAGAACAGGATTTCAGTGATATTCCATATATAGTTATCACCAACTGAAAACATACCAGTTTCCGTAGACTTAGTAAGTGAAGAATCGCACTACCACTTTGCCTTACTTTGGCACCAGAATCTTGGGTAAAAAAAATCCTCATTCAATTATAAAACTAAATCTGTGCAGCATCTCACTCACTGAATGGTATGGTAAAAGAAACAGAGACAAACAAATGATTTTTTATGACTATCAGATCTATAAGGAAACAAAATGAGTTTAAAAAGAAAAAAAAGTACAAATGCCAGCCTCTATATGTTGTAAAGACTAAACAGAAACAAAACTAAGGAACCAGCCACCATTAGAAAATTAAGTAACAGCAGTAGTAACATGAATAAAACCCACAAGCATTTAATAGAGTAAAATCACAGAAGCCCAGACCCAATCTTCTCTAACTACTGAAGCAAAATTTCACACACAGAATTAGCAAACAAGAAAAAAAAAAAAAAACAAACCCACAGTTAGCAAACTACTTAATCTAGACTGCCTGTATGTCATAGTGCTAAGGGGTTACAGTGAAGACATTTATCCTAAACCAATTCACCACTGAGACAGAATCTTAGCAAGCTTACAAAGCTGTGAGAAAACTGCAAGATATAAGCATACTGGTTTCAATCACCATCAGAATGCTTCCAGTTTTATAGAATGATCGTAAGGCTTAACTGAGAGCCTTAATCAGCCATCACCTGAGTTTCCCCTGCATCATACACACTCCACCTTAGCATCTAGCCTTTTTTTGCTTCCTACCTTTTACAATGTCACAACATCCTGTTGTCCTTCTCCAAAGTGAGATATTTGATTGAAACCAATGTGCCCTTGCCATGGAATAGCAACAAGTTAAGGGCTGGTTCAGAAGTTGGCTAGCTATGACATTAAATGATCTTCCCTCTTTCTTTGCCTCCTCAAAGCACAGAGTAGGCAGCAAGACAAAAGGCAGCTTGAACTCTAAGATGTCTAATGAACTGTATAGCCACAGATGCTTCCCCTAATGGTAAATCAGCACACTCACTGCTCGGGAATTGCTAGGTCTTATCTTCACATGGTATATGAAATAAAACTGTATTCCCTCCCATTCTCCAAATGATACATATTTGTTGAAATAAAGTAATTGCACAATTGCACTACTAAACAATGCAGACAGGAGTGGTTAGGCTTAAATTTATTGCAGTACTTGAAAGCAGCAAAGGACACTTTGCAATCTAAAAGGAAGAAAAAAAATCTTTTTGAATCTTCAGCTATTCATGTCTATATAGCGTGTTGCCCCTTCCCTTGCTTTCTACTTTCAGTCTTCTGTGCCCTGTGAAAGACTATGACATCACCCTCTAACAGACAAGGCATACATTCATTCTATGCATTTGTGTCAAACAAGTTCACATCAATACTTTGTATTACTTCAGGAAATGTTAACCATTTGGCTACAAATAATTGCCAGTGTTTCCAGAGGTCAAAAGTGTTCTCATATATTCAAAAATTATATTTATTAAGGTAGTGGTATCAATTAAAAAATCATGTAAAAATCAATTATCTGTTTGTCTACTTTTATATTCTGCAAAATTGCATAGACTTTTCTCTGTACAGATGCCAGAATGAATGCATTTGTTTTCTGATTTTCCAGCTACTGCACACTTTCAAACCCAAACCATGGATCACATAAACCAAATAATCACTTGGAACTAGATCTACTCTTCCTTAAAGCTGAAAAGCTGATTTCTGGCAGTAAGATCAAGTCTACAAAGTCCAGAAGTATAAAAGCTACTTCCTCCAATTCATTACTATCTGCACTTTCCTCATGAACAACTGTGCTGAGTTGACATAAAATGGGAGTTTTCATCCTTTCCAATATGCTTATCTGACTTGCTTTCACATCTGAGGTCTACAGAGACACACGAACTTCGACTTTCTTTTCTCTTTGCACCCCAAGGAAAGGTCTGGCATATTTTCAGAATGTGATAGATAAATGTTGCTATTAGTAGATCACAACTATAGAAGTACCACAACAATCTTTACGAGTTCAGAAAAAAAATGAACAGAATTTACCAGTGACCTCATTACCTCACTTACATACCACCCTTTGATGCCTGACATCTGAAGTAGGAACAAACTTCTTAAATTTTTTTTTTTCCTCTCAGACTACAAAACAAGAAGCTTGGACATAAACATTTAATGAGCTCTTCAGTACTCATCCTTAGGTATTCTATGACAGAAACATGTTGCATTACAGTGAAATACTGCAATGCAGAAAGTAGTTCTCTCTCTCCATGAAATTTGCCTCTGTATAATACAATGACATTCTGGAGTATAATGAATATAATTGCTCTTCCTTCCTAATGTGTTCTTTTAGTGTATTTTCTATCCTGTTCCCCACTGGGAGAAGAATTCCAATTTCCTTCTTTCATTTCTATTAATGCTATCAGTGAAATGAACCATTTGGTAGATGTAAGAGATTCACTGATGCTTAATTTATAAAATATTTATAATCAAACATTGGATATAGCCCTGGAGGAAAACTGTACAGATCCAAGTGATTTCCAAGACTACAAAGTACTAAAGTCTTGAACAAGTCTTCCTGTTTCTGGGGGAAAACAGGAAAATGAGTCAATGTCAGGAAAGGGATATGTGCTTTCATTTTCAGCTCTGAAAGCAGCTTTTTTTTTTTTTTTTTTGCTATCTTGTTTTGCTCTCACATTCACTTTAGGTAATGTCTCATCTCTCAGGCAATTTCTTATAGTTACTATACTACAGCTAAAACACCCTACTTACCAGTCATAATATGGAGCCTGCTTCCCTCAAAGGGGGAAAAATGGTGCTTATAACACGAGAAATTATCAAAAAAGGACAGACAATGGCCAACACTTCCATGTTGGACTTCTCCAAGAGAATTTTCTACTGAATACTTGATTATTACGATTTCCCTAACAGTGCTCAGTGTTTCAAGGTTCTGAGTGAACCCTGATTTCATCACTGAAATAAGAAAGAATATTTCAGATCTCAAACCGGAAGGTATTATTACAGATGTCAAAACTGATATACTGTGTAATGTAGGGCAGATAGCTTTATTAGTGGATGAAATATAACATCCTATTGATTTCAGCAGACAGGAAATGAGAACCCAGGTGTCTAAATAATGTTTAATGATAAGCGCAAATAAATCTACTTTGCTGTCCAAGTCAATATGCATGTTTGGCTGTGATTAAACACTTTCATTTGGAAAACAGTAAGATAAATGTCTCTACTTTGGACTTTCCAAACCCAGAACTGAAAATCTGGAGGGATTTTCAATTTTCTGTTAGAAATTATGAATCTGTTGTATTTATGCTATCGAATGGCTGCATGGTATGCACTATTAAATCTGTTCGATTGTATTACCATTCATTCACAAATAAAACGGCTGCCTTTGAGCTGAAAAATTCGTTCTGTACCTCTACTATTCCTTTTTAAAATATTTTATTGTTAACAGCATACATATTTCACACATTTTTAAATCTACAACCAAATGTAATTGCTGTCAAAGTAAACAAACTTTTTTTTTTTTTTTTTACCTTAAAGTATTTAATTATTGAAACAATCATTATCAATGTAACAAGCTGAAAAATACAGCAAATTGATACAAGACTGAGGTAACAAAATACTTTGCCAAAAACCTAGATTCCAATGCTAGGGTTTAGTGGTTATTACAGGTGAAACAATTCACAAGAATTATAGAAAGAATCCTTACACAAATGGCATGCAGTGGACTGCTGAAAAATACGGCCAAAAATAGTGCAACAGTCTTCACACAAAACAAACCAAAGTGTTGAAATTGGTTTAGATTATAATGTGACAAGTAAATTGCAATTTGAAAAGGACTATCTTTGCCTCATTGTAGTGCTTTTTGGAAAAACATGCATTTTGGCACTGAGTAACATTAAAATCGCAGATTAAGTAGTTAATATTGCCTGAATACATTGTATACCTTCACAATCCTGGAGTCATTTTGAGATAATGTTTGCTTCTACACAACTATTGCAGTTACTCTCTTTGACAGATGAAACTTGCGTGGTTTGTGACATTTTTTTGTGAAAACGGTGTATTAACCAGTACCTATTTGCAATGTGTTGTATGTCGATAGCAGCTTTCAATTCACATTAAAAGTACCTGATGACAGCAAATGCTGTCAAATGACAGCAAAAAATCCCAAACCAGTAGCCACAAACTGTTTAATATTTATAAATTCATTTAAAATTGGATCAAGCTATTTTTAATAATATTCTTAAACTGTTCCATCATTCTGAATCTTTTTTATATTGTACAGTAATTTCACAATTTTGCTATACTGAAAAGACTTTACCTGACTACTGTGTAAGTCTATTATCTACTACATTCATCTTATATATATATATATATAAACATTAAAATTATAATAACGTGAATGATTTCAAGTTCTTCTGACACATTCCCAAATTCCAAGGTTCTCAGTAGGACTATTTTAAAGGTTTTCTTTCTCCTCAAATACATATCTCAGTGACAAATGACTAGATGTAAGAATCATTCATAAATTTTTTAATTCATTCATGCCACACCATTTTCGATCTTTTCTGGTAAAGATGTTTCCTTTTTAGTTGGAAATCTTTTTTAAAAGAAGTGAAAATGGACCCTTTTGTAACTACTCCAACAAGCTCTATGGCTCATAATTTCATAATTTTGAGTAAAAGTATATCTTTGAAGAACAGAAAAATCTGCCTCTTACAAGACCCTTAAATTCTAAAAGCTATTAAGTTCTGAGTGTGTACAGGCACATCATTCTTCTTTCCAAGGGACGCTTGTTAGACATAACTGAAATTTGTCATGACATCCATTAGTTTATCTCAATTACAATATGCTGGAAAATATGTCATTGGTGTTCTAATATATATGCACATTATGCCAATGAGCATTTTAAATTTAGCTTACATTTAAGACAGATCAGTTTATTCCCTTTTAAGGGGAAAGGGCTACTAATAAAGTAAAAAGCAACAAAACAAAACAAAACTAAAAAAAACCACACACACAAACAAAACCACACACAACCACCCACCCCAAAGTCACCTCTTTACATGCATAGTTGTTCTTTGGTTAGTGTGTCATCATTGATCACCATTCTTGATGCTTGCAGTTAAGATTTAATTCCTGTATATAACACCTTCTCTTCCTAGGTATTTATTTGTTGGCCCACCTAAAATGTAGCTACTCTATAACGGATAGTATTTTGACAATACATGTATCTGCACATAATATGTACTGAGAAATAAGACTCCATCTTTAGCTTTAAGGGTGTAAGTGTAATCTAAAATACTGAAGAAACTGGACATCATTCAAACCCTATGAATGCTAATAACACATGATACATGTGGGTATAGGTAGCATACTCATTAAGATGGCAGTCCACGTAACACCTGTATTTTCATGAATAATCTCATTGATAACTAATCACACAAGTCCACAGGTGCAGAATAATTCAGATGATATATTCTAACAGTCTGAATTAATTTACTGATGGCAGGTTTTTAGCATTCAAAAGCTTTTACGCTGTCTCTAATAGCACTGGATGCTCTGACTTCACCTGTGTTTTTCTTGGTTCATTCTTGTCTTAATTTAACATACAAAGTGAAAAAAAGTATAAATACATTTTGCAATACTACTCTTTTCACACAACTCTTGATCTATTGAAGAGTCTCTGTCAACTTTACATAAATTTTCACGTCCCTGGACCTAAATGCAGGAGTTGTCAGGAAATGGTTTTCTTGAAAAGCTGGTATGAATTAGGCTTAATTCTCAGGACTGTAACACGGACAATTAAAATAACACAAAAATTACAGTCAACCTACCTTTAACAGTACAGATTGTTGTTGCTGCTGTTAGAGAAGTTTCAAAATCAAAATTCAGAAAATCATGCAAGGCCACAAGAATAAATACCACTAGTGCCAGGGAGCTTGTTCTAATATAGGCTCTGTTCATTTTAATTGTCTTTCATTTTTTCATGGTCTGCAAAGCTGGATGTATTGAAAATATCTCCTCCATGCAATCTTAGGAAATTCAAAAGAGATTTTCCTCTTTCTGTGATTAAGGAGGTATGAACAGTGATGCCTTATAGCAAGAGAGTTTCACATTGAAAAAGGACTGAACTTATCATGGGAATAAAATTCTAACAACTCTGACCACAGGTGTGCTAGGGCACAGCAGGGATATAGCTATGGAGGTAGGAAGAGTCAGAAGAGTTCCTTTACAGGAGAAGACTAGTTAATAATAAGGCTCTCTGTATTTTTATTTATTTTTTTAATTGTGTGGACACTGACATGGAGGTTTCTTTGTACCTGTTCCATTATCAGACAGTGTTGCCTAGCTTTCATTGACGTCATGATTTAGCAGTACCATGACTATATGCCATTAAGGCGCATCATGTACTGGAATTGAATGGGTCTGGGTCATCAACAGAAAGACAGAACAGAAAATAATGATATGGAATCATTCTGAAGAGCCAGGGTCATATGAATCATAGGACCTGATCACCTCCTTCCATGTATCAAGGAATATATGATGAACAGTGTCCAGATTCAAAAAAAAAAAATGTAAGCAGCTATACCACTAGTAAGAGAATGAAAGACAACCTTTAACACAACATAAATTTAAAAACATACACCTTAAATACATTGTCATGGCATTTCTGAGTAACGTAACTGAATGAAAAGAAAATGCCCTGTGCCAAAATACATTTTTCCCAAATAGCCCAAATGTGAACAGCAGAATTGTCCAGAGATTTGATACAAAATCTGAGGCAGCCACATTGCCAAGCAACTCAGTGCACTTAGGTTATAAAAATGTTGTTCCACAATTTTCTATTCTAATTGACACTCTGCAGCAAGTTAACACTGTCAATCATTCTGTGCATTAGAAAGAATTGAAACCCAACATGGGCCAAATGTTCTTCAGTCACACAAAGCAGCTTAACAATAAAAATAACAGTTTAAAAAAGGATAGGCAGAAGATATGATGCTCAGTTTGTGGTCAAACATCAGTTCAGGGACAGTCTGTGACCACAAAAAGTTGAGTGCTCTAGAATCCTGCAGGAGTCAGGATTGATTTTCTGTCCATCTAACTTGTTTTCTTTCACTCAGTGCATGAGACTATGTCTGGTCCTAAGGACAACATTCGTTTTCTGCTTTTAAAAGATGTTTCAGAATCACTTTCAAGTTACATAGGAAAGTGCTGAAACAGCTGTGGCTGGCTCACATCAGGAAAACCATTCTTTTCTCCTCTTCCTCCTTAGAGAACAATAACCTGTTTCTTCAGTTTGGCACTTGAAGTCACAGCAGGTAAGAGAGCAAATTATTCAAATGACATAAGATTAGCAGGTACCTGGAAGAAAACGTAAACTATTCAACAGTGTATTGTTCCTGAGCATATTACAGCATTGGGAAACTGCAAAATACAGTGTACTGATAATTTATTATCTAATGCAAAAAGCATCATCAGTCGTAAATGCTCAAAAGAGGGCTAACCCTGTAACTGAAAGATAAAGACTCAAATGATTTTTCTACTTGTGGACCAAATCCAGACAAAGTATCCTAAGAAGTCATTAGGGGGGGAAGTTGGGGGGCTGTGCGTGTAAAGAGGATTCTTAAGCTGCATCCTGTTATATATCCTATATGTGTGTACATATATATATATATATATCCTATATGGATCATCATCCTATTAATATAACATTGGGAAATCCTTCTAAGAATGAATGTTTTTCCTGAAGAGAAGAATGATGCTGCTTTATAAAGGACAAACAACATTTTATAGGACACTCTCTCCAATAAGTAGTTATAAACCTAGCCATCAGTGTAAATGCCAGTATGTTTGCTACTTTCTCTGTTCATGAGAAAGCCTCTTCTGAAATAAAGATGGGGCTACCCTACTTGAAGCTGCAATTGTAGAGGTTGTATGCTGTTAGGGTCACCAAACCTATAGGTAGACCGTGACAAATCCTGATTTGGTGTGGGAATTCTATAGTTTAAAAAAAAAAAATTCATTCCTCCTATTGAAAAATTGGATCAATGTACAAAACAAGGATTTATGTCTGTCCCCACAGGACTGTGTGCACACATTTAAAAGAGGTATCTCTTCTAGTAAGGGTTTTCTGAAAAATAGGAAAAAGCGGGTAGAAAGAGTTTCACAGCCTTACCTGAGGCTTGTTGCTTTTGCATGCATCATCCAAATGCTTATGCCATAATATTGCATGAAACCTTGAACCAGTCTGGAATTTGTAAACATTGCCTATAAAAATAAGAGAATTGAGGGCTCTAAACTTGCAGACATACTGCTTCAGTGAATTCTAAATCCTGTGCAGAAGATGAAGTTATTAAGTAAACTGTTAATGAGCATTTGAGGTACAAAATTAACACAGCATAGTGCTCATACAATAGAGCCCACGTGAGGCATGTTATCCAACAGTCCTTGGGTGAAGGCAGCATGAGAACATAAGTGCTCTGCAAAGCTAAGGAGAGTGTGTAGGGAGAGAGGCCAAATTACAGCTACAGAAAAGTCTGGATAGGACGGTGCGGTGATCTAATTTACTCCTGACTTTCTTCTCACTAAGACTGTTGCAGTTACTGCCAAACTTATAAGAATGTTTCTGATATTTGGAAACTTAGTTTTCGTCAGTATCCTACTGCACATTTCCTCCATGATCAGTTTTTTGTAATTTTTATTTTTATTTTTTTTCGCTGTCAGACACATTACGCATTTTATTCAACAACCAAGAGATGCACTTATCACCAGAGATGTGAATCCATGTCCAGTACAAAAATTAACCGCATGAGAAGTGAAGGAAGCCTCAGAAATCTTTATGCAACCAAAGTACAAAATAATACCAGAGTCTTTCTGATCTTTCTTTAAAGTTGGATCAAAGTGGAAGAGTTACAGCCCTTCAAAATTAATTATTAAAAATTAATTAATTAAATTTTTTTTGGTAAATGATTTGATCTTTGGAGAACTTTCATAATATTTTAGTTTTCCTTACTGTGAGATTTGATATAGGTCAATTTAAAGAAAGCTATTCAGAACTCAGGGATTAGGGTATGCAGGTACATATACATGCACAAATCTAACACTGGTCTGGCAATTTTTGCAGAACTTACAGTAACTGTCTATGCAGCAATACCTCTGTAGACACCACAGAAATACTACAGGGTATTATAGAAGTATGATCAACTTCATTTTTATCCTCCCTTGAAAATCTCTCTTCATTCTTTTAACTGAGTGTCACTGTAAGTATTGTCATCTACAAACTCAGCAATAGCTATTACTCCCCATCATAGAAATACGATGCATAGAATGCCCACCCTGCAACATCTACCTTTATCAGGGTTATTTAGCTGGAAAATATCAGGATGTTCAGGGTCATCAGGCAGTGCCACCATCCAGCCCACAATGGAAACCTTTTTACCAGGTGTAGATTTATACTGGAAGAGACAGACAAATAAGTCACAGCTGAGTCTGTACTAGGGATTAATTTCTCATTGCAAAAGTTGTGCAGACATATTGCTTCCCCTAGAAGAGCAAATACTCTTCAAATACCCTCTCAGATCTGCTTATGAATATGCAATTTTTGCTTTTAGAACAAATTTAAAGCTTACATGTTTTCTTTCAGTGCCTCGTAAAGATTTTGCTCCAAAGTACAGAAGAGTTGATCCTGAAAGCATAACCCAGTATCTAGTCCACGAGGAGAGCTGAATCAGAAAGGAAAACAATAACAGGAACTTAGCATATCTCACACATTTAAAAAAATCTATTCAATAGCAAGTCCAAGTGCTACTGAAGGTAAGTTTAGAAGCCAGGAATGGAAAGTTAGATAAAGAGTGTCTTCTGGTGTAAATCAAACCAAATACCTAAATTTAGGTGTCTGGCTGTGAATGCAATCCATCTTCATAGAATCACAGAATGGTTTGGATTGGAAGGGACCTTAAAGATCATCTAATTCCAACCCCCCTGCCTTATCTTACTCGGTTATCTCCTAAAAGTATCAGGACTGATTGCTTCACAGCAAAGTAGCATGCTGCCTTCTACTGGACAAAACTTAGACGTCTTCATTTGATCAGTAACATTTATTGAGACGACATTTCTGCAATTCTTCAAATCTTTTGGTATTGAACAGTAGGGTTCCACATAAAAACTTTCAATGAACTCTAAAGAAAACAAAAAATTATCAAGTGTGTAAGACCAGAACCATTGGAGACCTGTGAATTTAGGGTAAGTATGAATGACCATGACTTTGGTGCTAAGGGTGGATGCCCTGCAGCCTTCCCATTTCACCATGATACTAAATTTCTGCCCTCACAGAAATGCACACTGATTTAGAATGTTGTCTGGGACTTGCTTTGCTGCCACAAGAGACATTTTGTGCAAATGAAGGGAGAAGCAAAGCTGCTGTAAATCAAATGACACGCAAGAATTACAGCCTCGTTATAACCTAGTTAAAACTTTCCACATGATTTTACAGTTGGTAATAACAAGGAACGTTATTTTGTGTACTATCAGTCTGCAAGTTGAATGTAATCCTGGAAATTAAAACAATCACTACTGAATTAGAATTACAGGGAGAACAGGAATCACTTACAGTAGGTTTCTTGCCTTCTTTGAGCAGTGTTTTTCTCCTTAATGGCCCTTCCATGGAAATGACTCCTGTAGAACTACCTAACGTGTAGCTGCAGGCCCCTGTTGGGCTAGAGAGACATAACATTACCACACATTTCGAGCTAAAGAAGGACAAGAAGTAAATAATATAATTCTAAATATTAACTCTAATACTTTTCCTGTATTGCCTTGAATATATTTTATCACTAGACATTTGACTCTATAAATATCTATTTTCCAGACCTAGACATCTAAAGGGAAGCAGAATCTTTAAAAATAGCAGGTTAACAAAAGATTCTATTCTCAGGGCTTAGACATAAAAAATAAAACAAAAATAAAGCAAAATAAATACTAAGGCCTGAAGCCAAAGGGAAATAGAGCAAGTTTCAATTTTTATTCTGGTAAATTAAATAAATTATCTGGATTTCTGAAAATTAGTAGCTTAAAATTTCAGCAATAAGAGCTCCCACAAATATAATTTTACCTTAAAAGAAGCTTTAGCTATCAAAAACAAACATATGAAGTTACCTTGGCTAATTGGAAAAAAAGTTAACTAAATAACAGTAACAAATTGTTATTGTACAGTGATTAAGATATTGTTTTCATACCCAGTACAAACATAGAATCATGGAATGGTTTGGGTTGGAAGGAACCTTAAAGACCATCTAGTTCCAATCCCCCTGCCACGGGCAGGGACACCTACCACTATACTAGGTTGCTCAAAGCCCCATCCAACCTGGCCTTAAACACTTCCAAGGATGGGACATCCCTGAGTTTTCTAGGCAACCTGTTCCTGTGCCTCATCACCCTCATGGCAGAGAGTTTCTTCCTTATATCTAATCTAAATCCACCCTCTTTTAGTTTAAAGCTTGTCCTATCACTACACTCCCTAATAAAGAGTCAAATCCCTGGTAAAGAGTTCATACAGCCTTGACAGAGGCTTCCTGATAGAGCTTCCCACATACCACAGTAAAAAGTGCTGCAACTGAAAGAACCCAAGTACAGGCTAAGTTAGAAATATAAACAGTTGCTAATAATATAACAACCAAAGATTGATTAGTGAGTGATGATCTGCTAGAATTATCTGCTGCTAACCTCTCTTCATTGTCATGTAATCCCAGTCCTGATATTTTGTAAATATAAGGTCCAATGAAGTTTACCAGAGACAATTAAATCATGTCTGATAATGAATACAAGGAAAAGGACATGCACACAATCTCACAGTCAGTTGCAAAAGAAACATCATTCTGTATATGAACAAGTCAGATGGTATCATGAAAACACAGGCTAGTGAATGATATACACAGCAGCACCTACCTATACAAGACCTGCACTTCAAACTGGCAGGTGTGACTATTTTGATCAAATGAAACTGCCCTGTCTGTGCTAATGTGTATTCTTCCCAGTATTATTATATAGACGTGCATAAGGGAGTATTTTTCAGAAGCAGGTATAGCTGAAATATTGTTAAAATGTTACTCCTTTATTTATTTATAACATATATATTTATAATCCTGTATAACTTCTGACTTGCGCTTCTGTCAGATGTTACTAGCTCAGGTAAAATGGCTGCACTTACATTTATGCATTATATCAACATTTCTACAAAAGCCATAGTAAAGTAATTTAGACAAAATAAAAACTGACTCGATTTAAACTCAAACTAAATCTCAGTATTTGCAGAATACTGTATCTGGGCCCTATTTTCTTTACTGCTTATATATACTTCTTCACTTCCAACTATCATAGAATTTATCAAGTTCGAACAGGTATGAATGCAACCAATTTTATTTTTTTAATTTATTTTATGACTAACTACACACAATTTTCCACATCACCTCTCTTTGGGCTGTAAATGGATTACCTGTTTCTGAAAAGTCCATGGTTTAGTGACTAGCAGCATTGGGAGTACCTGCTACACACGCATTGCAGTTGTTCCCTCTCCTACTATGGGTCCAAGGTCATACCTCTATACTGTACAAAATCAACACATCCTACTAATGCTCTCTGACACAAATGGATGTTATGGGTAGCTGTCCTACAAATCAGGAAGGAAATTTTGAGAAAGGGTAGAGAAGGCATCCTTCTAACCTCATCAATCATCACAGATAATTTTATTAAAAACAAGTCAATCTAAATGCTAATGTAGCCTTCATGACAAACCTGCTTCTGTAATGTCATAAAACTCAAAAGTAAACTACAGCTTTCGCAGTATGGAAGCCAGATGTAATTACCAGTTGAATCAGCACCTGAACTGAATTTCATCTGAATTGGCCCTGACACTGTTTTAGCATTAACAGGAATTTTTACAAGTGGGACAGGAAGAGTCACATAAGCTGATATAGTCATACAAGAATACTTTAAGACACAAAATACCTTTTTGATCTAGGAAAGAGCATAGGCCCAAATGAAAGTTTAGCACCATACACTGAGCAAAGTAGGCCTGAACTGTACCTGTAGACACAGCTTCGACTCCTGGGAGAATTCCGGATTGGTACCCTCCAGTTAGGCCCAAGTGTGGCATACAAACGACCCCTGTTTGTGAACGTAAATATCTGATAATTAAAGTCTAGTTTGAGACTTCAACAGTTAAGGTTTGGTAAACATAAAAGAGGTAGTTCCCATTTTTTTCAGGTCCGTTGGAAGAAAAACACAACAACTTGACAGTGCTTTATGTTAAAAAGTCTTCAATTTTTTATTAGCTGATCAATAATTTGATAAAAATAACTATTGATTTATTGCTTATCTATGCTAGGGATCATTCAGGAATTTCTCAGCAAAATCTGTATAGTGCTCAGTGAGTGTAAACAAAAACTAACTCACCTTTCAAGCCCTGATGACAGCTCCTCACTAAATTCTGAGCTTTCACTGCTATCTAGAAAAAGAGGAGTACAGAGAAGGAGTAAGGAAACCACCCAGGGGAAAATAAAAAGCCATTGTATGTGGCTCACCAGAATAATTTTTATATACTATCATGGAAATTGCTCACTGAAATCATGTTTCCAAGTTGGTCTTTAGAGACCATGGTAACATCTAAAATTGGAAGAGGCTTACATCAGCCTATTTATAATTTCTCACTGACGAATGAAGTCATCATTGCTGCTGTGCTTAAATACCAGATATCTGCATCTTACTTTTCTTTTAATTATGTTGCCTTTCCTTTAAAAACTGAATACTTCAGGAACACAAAATACAATCACTTTGTAAAACACTATTTCTACCTCAACATCTGTAATTCAAAGTTATTAGACAAGATAGCATTATTTGTTTTCAACAAGCAAGCACACCTGTAACAGACGGTATGCCAGCTGCTGCTAGGAGCCATAACAAATCAATGTGATGGAATTCACAATGATAATCCCTTTTTCTCTTTGAAGCCTATGACCAATTTGTCCCTCCTTCCCTTGCATAGCTATTAACTCAGTTTTAATATGTCCAAGAGTGATGCTCTAATGCTCAATATAACACTGAAGTGAACTGTGGCTGTATTTTCAGAAGTTCAAAGATCATCTTAGTGTCAAGCTCTCCTTGATTAAGTATTCTGCTAGCTTTTGCAGTCTATTTCCTATTCTAGAAATAGCCTGAGTCACGTAAAAGGTTGCCTTCTCTTGCTTAGAATACAGATCCTTGACGTTTTTATTATTATAGTTAATTAATTATAATACCATAATGTTATTGTCATCAACATTTTTCACAAGTTTATTTTAAGCTTCTTTTATGTCTCAGCGAGCACAGCTAAATTATTCTCTCACCTTCTAAAATACATCGTTAAAACTAGTTTTCTCTGTTAAAGAAATATATTCTTTGTGAATATATACTATCTTGGCAGTAGCACTTTTTTTTTTCTTTTTTTTAACCTGTGAAGGCTAACAAACACTCCGTGTTACGTACAGAACATATAGGAAGAAAGTGCTCCTTCATGCCACTTTTACCAAAACCATCATTAGGTAATTCTGGAAAGTTGAGATAAAGTTGACTAAATATCTGAGCAGTAGCTCTAATCTACTTTCTTCTATAAAAGGGATCAATTTTTGCTCAGGAGCTAATAACCTTCATAATTTCCTGCTTTTGGAGATCTCTCAGAGTTTCCAGAGAACTGGGACCGAAAAACAGGTATATCAATTCCCCCCCAGACCCTACCTATGGAAACGCCATTGGTGAAAATTGAGTTCAGTGCGTGGCTGCGGGCTGGGCTGTGCGACTCCAGGACACTGTCATCCAGAAGGTGGCGCGGCTTCTCCGTCGGGAAGGTGGCACTTTTGCTCTCCACTACACTGAACTGACACATCATGCTGGAAATATATAGACAGGAAAATGCAAGAACCTTCTTATGCCATCTGATAACAACCCTTTCTATCTGATTTTTCTGCTTAGACCTTGCCTTATCATACAATGATCATAAATATCCATAGGTTATTAAGTAGCAAGCAGATAAATGGTACTGCTCATTTTCCCGCTGCTTGTATATATGCTCCTGGACTACCTAAACAAGTTTCAAATTTTAGCAGCCTTTTTAAGTAACAAGCATTACTTTTCTGCAAATGGGAAACTATGTAAGTTTTTTACTCCTCTCTGTACAGTATGTGAACATCATGGGTAGATGCAAAGGTAGAAAAACAAGCGGGCTCCAGCTAAGGCACTTCTCAGTAATCCTGCACTAAGCTGAACTAACACATCAAGTATGCGAACTACTTTTTTGTTAACCCATTAAATGTGAAATTTGGTATATGCTACCCTTAACTGGGGAGCAGGTGCTCTTACTTAGCTGGTAAGTGGTACAGAGAAAAATGTTTCTAACCTGTAGAACAGTCCAAAAGGTCACAACTTTCCTGAACGATAATGAGTGCCAAGAAGCTAGCATGTCTCCTTAGATTTATTAGTCAAGATGTTAACAACAAAAAAAAAAAAACGTTCTGCACACCAGGCATCCACAGGCCAAAGTAGCTATACAACTTTGGAGTACTGACAATTTCTGGCACTAGCAGAGAACAGTGTCAGCGAAGTATAAAGAGAAAACCTACAGAATAGACGTTAAAGCCTGAAACTCTCCTGCAATACAGGAAAGGGAAGAGGCAAATACCAAAGAGTGTTCTGCTGCCAGATTAAACCTTTGTGATGTGTGAAATTGCCTGATGGTGAGACAGCCTGGTGTACCCACTTGTTTCCCAGGCTGTGACTCTTCCTGTGCCTGGGTACAGGAGGTGTAGGTAGACTTGCTGCTACTGAGGCATCAGGACATGTTGGTCTCCTGCTGAATTTCATAATTGCTGACACTTCAGATGGACCTAAAAGACACACATAATTTAACATTGAACTGATGCAAAACCCAGAAAGGTCATGGGCTTGTGTGCTTAGCTGCTGATTAAAATTAATTGCTACAGATATACTGAACACACCATTTCTGAGCAAGTATTTCTTCCACATCGGGGTTATAACATCCATTTCTACTATGAATTCATCTCTATATACTTGAACTGCCTGGAAGCAATTTTTAAAACAGCTTTGCACATACTTTCAACAATGAACTCCTACAAAAAAATCTTGGCACCCTTAAAAAAGCTGGATGTGCCAAAGGGTAACATGCAGAACCATACAGTCAGTTTGTACTTTGGGTGTGAGCAGGAGTGTCCACACACGTTTCTGTTTTACTCACAACTCCATGTTGTGAATACATGGTAAACAACCTGCTTATACTGACTCACTGTTTAAGCATGTAAGAGAAAGCAGGGGCTTTTCATGTATTTATGTCCAGACAGATGTATTACTTCTCACTCATCTATGAGCTTTAGCAATGTCTCACTGCAATTATTTTTCCTCTCATTTAACAAATTTTATGAGGCCCCATGGAAAACCTGGACAAGATATTCTTGTTCCAGTTCCTTGATGCTGTTCGCAAAAGATCAGCAACGAACTTTGCAATACAGCAGTGAACAACAAGGCCTATCATCATACTCAGTGAACGCAAGGCTATTCTCGGCTTCACAATAAACAGTTAAGATTTCACTGATAAATATTTGGTTGTGATGTTGGTACTCATGACAGAAGTGGGAATGGTGGTCATGAAAGTGGCTGTCTGCCCCATACCTGCTTATTTCCAGACTTGGTACAGATTAAGTAGCAGCAAAACAGATCAAAAAAAAAAAAAAAAAAAAGGAGCCTCAAGACAAGAAGAAATAGGAAACTTTCTAGCAGCCGAGAGAGAGGAAACGAAGTTCATTAGAAGAATTTTCAGTAACACCATTCATCAGATCATCATTTAGTGGGAGGAGAAAAGAAGAAAAAGAGAAAACACACTGAATCCTGTTTTCTGCTTTCTTCCTGTACACCATCATATATAGGAAGGGATTTTTGCCTGCTTGGCTTTGCTACCATTTGTTTATCACAACTGAGAATTTGTGAAACATGACACAAGTAGCATGAGTCACTGGCATGTGGCTTCAGACAAGGTCTTATGTTTAAAGGTCACATGCAATTCTAAAAAAATGCACTTTTAATCATTTCTTGATCCAGAGATTCAACCAGAACCATATGCCTGGGAGGTCAGAAGAAAAAGGCTTAGTACAATGTTCTGATACATTTTCAATTAAAATGTTGCATTTGTAAGAAAACCTTAGAAGCTTTTTCCCCAAGGTGAATAAAGTTCACTCTCCTCTTCTGCCATGGAGGCTGAGCACCAGTTAGAGCATAAACGGAAAGTGTGATGCCCCTTAATGTTGCTACGGGATTGGTTCAGTTTTCTATGGCTACTTGTTGTGTTGTTCAGTTCTTTCTCTCTGGTGCTATTGCCAGTTCTAAATCATGATTTACATTAAATCCTTTTAAGTGGATGACATTACAGTTCACTGAGAGCTACTGAAACAATGTTTAATAAATTGTTGAAACTACAGCCTGTTAAAGAATAGCAATCTCAAAGCACAGCCTTAAATGAGTACTAGTATATTGCACTGCTTTTTCACACAGCCACTATGCCACAAAAAATTTAAGTTATTTAGATGTAATACATAACAGTTTAAAGGATTAAGTTTCTCACCGTGGAAAGCCACTAAACTCAAAGCAGTAAGACTGTTCAATTAGTTTGATTTTAAGGCAATGTTCATTGACACAAAGCATGGAGACTACATCAAAACATCTATCTAGAGAAAAAACAGCAAAATAGCAAGCTTTATGCTGACACAATCAAGCCATAACATAATCAAAGTCAGTTGGCTTTATCTCCAGGTAGTTTACAGGTTCAAACATTACCCCTAACAAAAACCTCTAAATAAAAAATAGAGATGATGTCTATCAACAAAAATAGTTCTTTGAGAATCTACAGTTCACTTTAGTTTAGGAAATGAAATCCCCATTTAGCAAGCATGGGGTGAAATTTACACTATGAATATAACAGAAACAAAAATATTTGCAATCATTATAAATTAATTATAGCAAGAGCTTTTATTACCTGGACAGAGAGAAGAAAAAGTTTGTTAAAAAAAAGTGAAACAAATTATGTAATATGACTAAGAGGACTGTGTATCTCAGACTGAAGACTGATATAAAACCTGTTGTATCAGACTTCAGTACAGGTTAAAATACTGCCCGAGTAAGGTGAGATGTCCCAGTGGTGACAGAATTTGTTGGAATAGGTGTAGGAGCCTTACAATTTAAGCCAACAGTTCCAGCCTGGCTTACTTACCATTAGACATTACAATTGCTTTGATCAGTCCTGTGAAAGGAGATAATGGACTTATTTTAATTCCTAGTTAGGTGTCTTCAGGGAAGATCCCAATGAAAACAGAATGCTTTGTGGGAGAAGGTGAAGACAAGTATCACCTATGCTGATGATATTCTCTCTGGAGTGGCCATTTTCTATGTAGCTCTGTATCTTCCTCATCTCCAAGGCAATAGAAGGAAATATATACAGTTTGTCTCTGTTAACTCTGTGTTAAGACAAAAAGAATCTGAGCCTATAAACCTTTATAAAGTCTTTACATCTGCTCTTCTGTCAAATGTCTATGAAGAACTGAGAAGTTCAGAGCTCTCGTTAGACTGGAACTCTGCTGCAGGGTACAGTCAGTTCAGTAAGAAGACGGGGCACAGAGGGTGTCAGCGTGAGTTATGGGGCACAGGGGAGACGACCTCGTTTCTATAAAGGGGTAAAATACAAGAAAGCCTGTGCCAAGAAGTATGCCAAGGAGGGTAAGTGGTGAGATGCTGATGAAACCTGCACAGACCAAGGGATATTTATGGACATACCAGACTGCTGAGCAATTAGCTGGGGGAACTATGCCTGAGACTGCTGATAACAAAATCCCCAAACTTAAATTCATTTGAGAATGAGTTATTTTGCCCCCCCCCTTTTTCTTCTTCCTTTTTTTTTTTCCCTCCAATAACTGAAGTCATCTGCTACTACTCTCTTCACTCTCCTGGCTCCACTCCTAGTGCATACTGTTACCATGATTGCTATTCTGTTTTTTTTTTGCCTTTCATGGAGACAAAGCACTCTTAGTAGGATTTTCCAGTCAGCTGGCATGAACAAGGGTTAGTTTGGCTTTCATTATTTCTCAACATCATTTTTAAGTCTATGCTGACATGTACAAAAAATAATGTATAAAAATATTAAAACATTATTAAAAATTGTTTGCAGTAGGGAATGTAAGACAACTTCATCAGAATGAACTGAGTACTGTTTAGCGGTCTGTGGCAAGAACATTTGGAAAAGTTTACACACGTCCCAAAGGATCTCACTGTTTTTTTCCTTTGCATAATTTTTCCATGAATAATCCTTCGAATGTTATAAATGAATGTTACTTTTGCAATCCTTCAGTAGAACATGTGAACATTTACAGTCTCCAGAGCTTTTAAATAAAGCAACAGAGTGAAGAAGTAATGGTTCACAATTTTTATTTGCTAAAAGTCTATCAATAAACCAATACTAGGCATCCAAACAAAAAAATCTGCAAATGAGTTGCATATTGTATGATGAAAAATTTGAGCAACAGGATTTTTTTGTAGAAGGTAAAAACAGCTTCAACTAGTTACTATTTTTTCATGAGTAGCTAAGAAGCAAAATTGATGTTTACGAGCTCTGTTTCTAAAACTAAATAAGGACATTCCAAGACACAGATTCTCTACTTAAATCTCTGCTGTGAGTTTTTGCTTTTCTGTTGCCATTGTAACCGAAGTCAGTGGGTGACAATTAAAACTTTCAAACACAAAGACCTACTTGCAAAACACACCATAAGGAAATGAAGAAGAACGTTGTGTATGCAATCAAGAAAGACATAAAAATTATTAAATCTAGAATGATGGCTGTTGTCAAAGCACAGATTTCATTTTCAAAGTATTGCAACTAGATCCTGTCAATGCGTATGACATGCAATGTTGCACCGGCTTCTCAGACAAGAACATGGTAAGAACAGGACTCTGGCTGCACTTTTCTGCTTTCCCCCACAACAAGTCTCGCTTGAAAACAAAAAAACTAACAATTTCTAATACCATGCGCCCTGGGAATACAGGGAACATAAACATTTCTGCCACATGATCCCTGTTGCTATAATTAGTGTTCTATTCTAAGGTAAAGATAAATTTACAAAAAGTAGTTTGGCAACGTTACTCTGCAGTGCATTTTTTTTTTATCCTAAGGACAATAACTAGTATAGAATATTAGTCTGTCTACACTGGCAATCAAGATTTTCTAATTCTAGAAATTTCACACAAAGAAAAACTTTAATTCACTGTTTCATTACAGACTGTGCTTTTAAACATTCACATTTATTAAAAAGGACTATTTCCTTTTTTTCTCAAAATCATTTGACTTGCTTTGGTCAACTAATGCCACCCCCCAAATTCGTAACAAACTAAATGAGATATTAAGAGAGAGGGACCTGTTGTTCTTTTGGTTCACTTCCCTTCGCTTCCAGGTTCTATTTTTTAGAACCTACTTTACGTTTACAGAGCTCCAGAATACATTTATTAGGCAATTTATTAGGTGTTTCTCCATAGCCCCCTCAAACCTGTAACAAAAATAGTTCGACCAATTTTTAAAAATTTTTATTTTTCCAAATGCTACCACCTACTGTTGCCAAGAATGCTTGGAATAAATATAGCATGGCCCTCTTTTGATGTAGTCTTTGATTTATGTTCAAATTTGCATTTGAACACATCCACTAATTTAAAGGATAATTCCAAAAGCATGGCTTGCAACAAGTGAATAAACACTGACGGATGCATCAATCTTTTGTAATGTCTAAAAACAATTATAGAAAAATAGAACATTCAATGAGCAGATTAAGTTATACTTTTCCTTCCCATAAATTTAAGTGTAACAGTGAATCATGCTGGATTGATATCTCAGGATAAAGATGTCCTTTAATGGCCATGTACAGTTTAAGTAGGCGTGGCTCCATTCACCTGTCTCCATTGGTATTGGGAAAAACCTGCGTGCATGTGTGATAGTTCAGTCTTCTTGGACTATTCAATTCTGGCCTATTTTCTTTACTAAAATTGCCAAAAAAAGGAGACCAGCTGTTACAAATTAAGTGATGTGGACACTGAGGGGAGTTTGTTGATGCTAATATATGAAGTGTCAAATAAAATACAAAATGAACCGTAGAGGAGTCTGCCCAGTAATTCTCAATCCAGTACCTCCAAGAGTAGGATCATGGAAATAGGTTAATAATGGTAAAAGATGAAGTTCAGTACAGGTAAGATCACTGTTCTAGTTTAATATAGTCAGCAAACTGGACAAGCCCATCAGAAACCTAGGACACTTTTGTCTGTGCCAGTTTATTAAGACCATGTATAACTAACCATATTTCTAATGCACTTCTGACTGCACTGTTAACACGCTTGAGTGTATTTCCTTCAGGTGCTCCCTGAATAGAGGTGACATTTTCAATTTCAGGTGTTACTTTTATAGATTCACTAATGTACAAAACCCTTACTTACACTTCAGTAAAAATGCTGAATTTCTTGCAGCTGGATCTGCAGAGTAATGTGTGAGTTTGGACAACATCTATACTGACAGTGAAGACATATCCACTATGAGAGCATAGCTGCAAGGAAACTGAAGTCTGAGCTCAAAAAGAACAACACAACATTAACCAATCCATCAACAAAAAACTCCTTGCAAAAATTATTTCAGGTGGCTGTTCTGAAGAAAGAGACACAGAGTAGATAAAATCCCTTGTTTTCTGGCTGTTTTATGTGTTTTTAGCATTCCTAGGTAATAGCTTGGTAGTTAAAAGAAGTATAAGTTAAACTAGGATAGTAAAGAGACTCGTTTGCTAAGGAAGTCATAAAAAGTACTAGAAAGTGATTTTAAAAAGTTAAAAACTCATCATGATCGTCTTCTCTGATGATTTTTACAGAATATTCTACAATTTTTAGGAAGCTTTGGTCTATTAAGAAAAATACCGAGCACACTAATTCTGGCTGGGTTTAGTGGTTGATAATAGCATGTGAATCCCACACATTTGTTTGGTATTAATTTCTTTTGAAAATACTCAAGTAAGTTTTAAAAATTTGTAGGGAAAGTATCACAAAGGAAGAGATTGGAAGTGACCGTAAGTTTGAAACTAAAGAGCAATGTTTTCTGGATGGTCTGTAAACTTTTGTGAAGAAAACAAAGTTCTGCCATTTCTAGTTTAAGTACAACATAAGAAAAGCAGACACTATGCACATGAAGCAATAATCAAGCACTTGCGAGAGGATTAGACAAACCGCATTTCTACAGAAAGACTGGCTGCTAAAGCACTTAACACAAACTATTTATTAGTTGCCAAAGCAACCAGTAAAACAAATGGCAAAATTAAATGTCAGACTTGGTGTTTACATGGAAATTTTTTTAAAAAATTCTAAAACTCTGAGAGTATTTTAGAGATGTCACTAGTGTAGTCTACCTACTTCCAGAGAGTTACAAATGTGCTAACATTCCACTATCTCTTCCTTCTTCTTTGTACATTTTAAACTCCTGCATATCACATAGTTTACATCTGATGAATCTATCACTTCTATTAATTAAAATACATATTAAAAGCTCTTCGGCAGCTCTCAAAGCTGAATGGATTCAACACAATGGGCTGAAATCTATCCCAGTAACAAAAAGGAAAATACACCGGTTTCAGATTAATTGCTCCATATTATTTCTAGGGCAGTAAGGTAAACCTCTGGTCTGCCCATTGTCCTGTTAAGAATTATACTGAGGCCCACTTAGAAGAAACAGAACAAAACAAAACGTAGAAAACAAAACAAAATGAAACTAAACTAAACTAAAATAAAGGAAGGTTGAGGAACTGTCCCTGAGTACTGCATAACAAAAATCCCAAAATAAAGGACCCATTGCTGAGGCCTAGGTGTTGCTAGAAAGGCTTTCTAAATGCTAGAAACCCCTCCTAATTTAATGAAAGGGTTAGTTAAAGCAAACAAAAACTTGAAGGCTAGTCATTGAGTCACTCACTTAGTATTAGAGAGATGATTTCCTGGGCATCATTATTATTTTAATATTATTTTATCTTTTTATATTAGTTTTCCAGGACAGGATAGACATGTTTCAGGCAGCAAGTAACCATTTTCTACATTCTGATTAGTACATGAGCCCTGAACTTTTCAGCATTAAGATGATAAAGAACATGCATAAAGTTTTCTATACTGAGCTACACTCAGTGTGCAAATTCTAAGAAACTTAAGTTGCTTAGAAAGCTAACTTATTTGCTATATATTACATTAGATCTTTTCTTTTGTTCTGGAAAAATACATTAAGTTATACCTTCCAAAATAATCTGTTTAATAGCTGTACCATAAATGCTTGGCACCTCCTAGCCAACACTGCAGGAACACAGATGTCTTTTACAGCTAATTCAACTGGAAACTGTGAACAGTTAGCATACTATAAGCTCTCCAGTTACATATTCTCCCCAGCCCCCCTCCCTCTCTCCCTTCCTCCCTCCTTCTCCCTCTCACCATAGCAAGGCAGAACGAACTGACTTAAGTTGCTGCCAAGGAAGTTGTGTGAATGACACAGTTCCTCAAACACATACAATTAAACTGTTTAAAGCTCCTTTTTAAATGCTACTTGCAAGCAACAAGAATCTCTGCAGTGTTTTGGAAAGCATGAAAACTTTCTGTGAAAGCACTATTCACAGTTATATATGAATTTGGTAATTAAATGAGACCATCATAGCCACTAATAATATACAAAACACAGCCTGTTGTAAGACATTCACTTTAATCAGATGTCTGCCTCCTGTTCAAAATTTACTGAAAAACCAGTTGGCAACCACAGTGGAAAATGGACACATGGTTTTCTCCAGTACTTTGCAAACAGTACTATTGGAGGATATAGCTGTTTTTATTGAGCTTCACACTCCTAAAGATACTTCAAGGGGGAAAAAAAAAACCACAATGTCCCTGGCTAGCGTAAACTGTTAATCTTCTTTTGAAAGAGAGAATGCTGAAGTGGGGTAGAATATGAAGTCACGATGCTGAGGAGGAAAATCAGTTTCTATCATCAACACAAGTATATATACTTTAGGACATGAAGAAGATACCATTTCCTGCACTTATGTCCACCATAAACTTTGGAATCAACGTTTCTTCATACTTGGAAACATATGGCAGCCTATAAGAAGCAAATATGTCACATGCAGAACTTAACCACAGAATCAACCAGAATTAGAGCTATTAATAACATTTTAACTTTCTGACTACCAGGAGAACTGAACTGATGACTGCCTTTTGGGGACAAGAGCCTTTATTTATAGTCCATTGAAATGGACTATATTCAGACTTCTACGCTTTTGACTGGAACATTGAACTACTGCCTAAACTATTTTCAGATCATCTCTTATGATCATAGCTTGCTGACTACAAAGGGTTTACTCCTGATGCACAAAGGTTGAAGTGGAAATAATCTCAAAATATGATTTGAATGAATTTTCAATCAAAATAATGTTCATTTGAATACTTTAGAATGTGCTATTTTTAATTCTGCATGGTCAAATAACTCATTACTAGTACTTGCATATCTTACATTGGAATTATTCAAGACTAATGTGGATGACTACATTTATTAATGTTGTGAAATAAATAATAAATTACTGCCTTCATGCTTAATTAAATTTTGATGTGAATTCATAATAACTTACTTAACTAACCTTCCTCAGGAATTAATTTGTTTTTTTTTCAATAAAGTACATTGAAGCCTAAGTAGCCATTGAAGCCTAATAAATGCCTTTAGTAGCATTTTTGCAGTCACATAGGCGAAAAAATCCAACTGGATTTTACAAAATGCTGGTGGCATTCATTGTCTAACTGGCAGTAAATGAGAACTCTCCAGCTGAGCAAGAAACAGCAGTCTACAAGCACGTCAATCTGTTGAAGGAAATACTAACAGAAAAACTAAGCAACAGAAATGACTCAAGACTTGGTTTCTATTCACCATTCTGAATAAAGCAACCTTACAGAGCATGTAGGGACACTGCAGATTCAGAGGTGAAAATCCATTCTCTCCTAATACTGCTGGATAACCTACAATTTCCTATTCACCTCAGCATTGACCCAGTCAGTATTTGTGGACTCCAGCTACGCTCACTGCAGTATAAAGCCACATTACTTGCCTGGCTCAGGACAGTTCAAAGCTCTTGTTTCTGGCTTTAGAACTGTATTTTTATTTGCTTTCCATTACAGCTCTAATGAAGTCTAAGCCCTCAATTAACAGTTATACAGTATTGGTGATGATATTATGCTGCTATGACTGAAGTTTGAACTTCCAAAATCATCCTAATGAAATGTTAACTTCATAAACCTGGTATAAAGCATTTAAAAGTGAGCAATACAAAGTAAAAGCCAACAAAACCAAAATCCCACTTGTATGTCTGCCTTTAATGCATTAAATACAATGAAGAGAACCAATTACTTAAAGTTTCAAGTATGAAAAAAATTATCTTCACAAAAACAATATCAAGCTTGACATGTCTGTACAAAGTGTTAACCAAGAACACCTTATGAACTTAACAGAGTTACGAAAAATTCCTCATATGAACTAACTTCCTTATATTTTACCCAGCAACTAATAGAACTGAGCATTGAAGAGGAATGTAGAGAGCACCTTCCTGCAGAAATGTTTTCTTCCAAGTTATTATTTCTGCAGATTGTATTTCTTTTTCCTTTAAACAGTATAGACTGAAGATCAGATTAAACTTATCTGACTCCAGGAATGGAATTCACAACCTGAGACAAGCCATACTTTTCCTATACTGCCCATTGGACACTTAGGAAGGGACGAAGGGGCTCACAGCAGCCAATATAGACAGTCAGGAGGTGGAGGAAGAACACCCATATTTATTTTTCTTCTTTCATTATGAACATCTTCCTTTTTTTTTTTTCTTTTTTTTTTCCCTCCTTTCTCATTTAAACTGTCTCTCTCATTTGGTATGAAAAAAAGACATTTTGAATGCAAAATTAAATGGCTTGTCAGATGAGAAATGTACTCTTTTGTTTTTAAAAACTTTTTTTTTTAACATATGATTTAGCATGGTGAGACAGAAAACAGGCCGTTCAGCTTAACAGATTAAAATAGAAGAGATTTTGTGATAATGGCTCCTAAGTACATTTTATATATTCTGATGTTTGTTTAGTCTGTTCATAGAAATACTTACATTTCTCTTCATCTGTAAATTAAATAATTTAATTAAAAATGTTACACATGCTTAGTTCCTTTTCTCAGATGGTTTTTAGAAAACCAGTGCCAATATAACACTTTCAATGTTCAGTCCAATTGGAAATTCTAAGAAGCATTGCTCATTGATGCATGTTCATAGCAGTAATCAGTTTGAAGAGGAGTCTTTGTGTAAGTGTTTAGGTGGAAGAAGAGTGAGATTATGAAGAATTTAATTTTATACCTCTACTTCAATATATTCTGACGACAGAAGATGTCCAAGGCCAAAACACTATCAACTACTATCTAGAAGATTTTTAAAAGACACAAGAGTTGTACATGCATACCCTACAAGTGATCCTTGTAGGCATTTCTTAAAAAAAATATTTCTCATCATGATCTATTTTCACAGTTAAGAGATAAAGTAACCTATTCAATGGATCAGATCATTCACATGAATCTTTCTATTGTGTGTCCTCCCCCTTTACACAATGAAATTGTCTCAAATTTGTGCCTCGGTTTACACAGAAACCTGAAAAGAGAATTTCCTGTATTACTCACTGCATTGATTTGTTTATACTGAAAGAATTCTTCCTGCCTCACTTATTAAATGCTATTGAAAATGCAAACATTTGTAAAAAGAAAACAAAACAAAATGAAAAACCCCCACAACCATACAACAAATCTATTTTCTGTTCCAATGCTAACAAACATTCTGAGTTCTCCTCAAACCCCAGTTGTTTATACACAGATTAGGAATATCCTATTGATGACTCATGTTACTGAAATACATCTGAACTGCTGGTGGACTTAGAAGTTCATAGCAATACTACTGGGAATGATGGTCCTGCAGTAGACTCTTATACAATAACAAGGTTAGTGGGAAATCTATGGGGGAATCTATTTGTGCCACTTGGCGATTTGCACTGGTCAGTTCCAGGGATTAATTCTAGATGCACTGTGCTGTAACTGGGCTTTTATCAAAGCAGAAAAAAATCCAATAGGTTTTCTGCTTTTTATTGAAGATACAATACTTACTAATAAATCATATCAAAAATGCTGCTTCTTTGCCACCCAGAAAGGCAAATTACTCAGTATACCCCTGATCTGCAATCTCCACAAATTAAGTCTTACTTCTGAAATCAAATTTATTTTTATTTATTCTTAAGAAAAAAAGAAAGAGCTATGACTATGGACTAAACCATAATAAGCTGAGGTGGTAGTGTCTGATCAGAATGAAAATAAAAGAATTGCTTTCATTCATTCAAGATCAACAGATTTGTTTTGCCTAGCCAAATGAATGCTGATATGTGCAAAATCAGTCCTGTCATGTGGTATATAATTTGTCACTGTAAGGCAATTATATAAGACAAAGGAAAATGCTAACCCAAGTACAAGTGGGCCCTATAAAAATTTGTAGTAAAAATCAGATTTTTAACAAGTATCAGAAGAGTGGTGTTTTTGACCAATGTGTGCTGAAACTGGCCATATGCAAAGAAAGGGAACAATTTTCTAACAGTCTTTAAAAGATAATTTTGTAATTGCAACAAAAGCCCATATTTGAAACCGATTAATGGGCTCTCCTGTACACTTCAGTAGATTTCTGTAATTAACATTATTTTCTTACTCAAACTTTCAAATAAACTTTTATACCTGCAAGATCTTCTTTAGAGGAAACCAGTCGAGGAGAGCTGTTACCTGGCTCAATTCTTAATGATAATCTGGAAAAAAACAAATGTTTAGACAAATTAACAGTACAATTTCTCAATAAAAGTTGAAAGAATCTGATTAAAGTAATTATTTTGGCAGTGGTAAGCAGCAATTTTACTTTGCTGGAAATGTCATTTATTTCATTATGTAACAAAGCAATACATTTTAAAAGTAAATCACTACCTGTTAGATCCAAGAAAGAAACTGTGAGGAAAGCCTATGAAAGCAGAAACGGAAATTGATATCGTATACTCCCCATTAACGTAAAAATATAATTTCCTAGACTTTCACTTCAAAAAAAAAAGAAAAACCCTTACAAAAGTCAGTAAATGTAGAGAAACCTAATAGCAAACATTTTATTCCCCGTGCATGAAAAGGGAATCTATTCTGTTATCTTGTGAAAATGTGGAATCAGGAAAAACGATTTAAAAATATTAGTTACTATAACCTATAGAAAAGAAGCATAAGAGGGGAGAGATGACCAAAGCTTAATAGCAAGCGCTTAATACTCAAAAAGATTATTAGAATGAAATTATAATGCTATACATCCCTCCTCATGTCTTGATCTTCTAGTGCATAAGGCTTCTGCCACCTATAAAGTTAATGCACTCTTAACTTGACAGTTCTCTCTCTGTTCTGTACCAGTTTGACAGCAGAAGTACAGAAGACGACACTGTTAAGTAAAGTTTAATGGAATAGGAAGAGAACCAAAGGAAATAACTGATGTCACTGCACAGCATTAAACACCCACTTCACACGCTTAACTTTAAATAAAACCATAAAAAGGGGGTGAGGGAAGGACCCTATGACAGCATTTCAAAATATCATGTAGGGCCTAACTACCTTTTTCCTTCCTACCTTGTCCTTCATGTATACAGATTTTTATTGGAAATACCTCCCAGTTCATTTTTCACAGTGTTCAAATATCATCAACTATGTTTTACTGTGAAGTTATTTAAACAAACCCACAGTCCTTTTTCACATTTTAGAATTTATATTCTTCTGATATTGCTAGATTCTTTTAACTGTTCAAAGTTATGCACTTCAAGTAGGTAACGAATTATTCTTCCCCAGACTCTCCTCTCGTCTCCTCTCCTCTCCCTTAACATGATTTCAGTGACTAAGCGGCAACATGCCTCTCCAGGAAGCCAGTAATGAGGAAGTTATAAAACTCAGAACATGATAAAGATGTTAATCACATGGGAATTCACTTCATTATGGAAAAATAGAAAAAGAAGCCACTGAGGTCTCTTCTTGTATTTAGGGTCCTATCATGTGATTTTTATTTTTTTTTAGGGTCCTATCATGTGAATTTTGTGTTGTTAAGTACAAGTTAAGGAAAAGACTTATGCAGAAGGTCTTCATCTTAACTGGTAGGAAATAACTGTCTAAAAAAACTTATTAACATGATTTTTGGCAGCAATTTCTGATAGCTAATATGTTTACAAGTTGTTCTGAGAAATTATTTTACAAAGCAAACAAACCCAGTTTCAAAGCAGCTGTTGGAGGCATTTTGTTGTCAAATGATTGAATACAAGCATTGTTACACTGATAAAAAATCAAAGGAGAATTAATTGGTTCCTTACTTCTCCAACTAATTTTATTTAAATAGAATTTTAAGACATTTAGGCAAACTGATGTCAACTTTTTTAAAGAAAACCTCAGAAATATCTTGTCTTGGGTTTGCTGTACTCTGATGTTGCCTATTTTACAGAATTGCTTCTTTAAGCTTACAGGTTTAAAAACACCCCTTAAAACTTCTTAATTTGGATTCTCAGCCAAGACTTCTCTATGGCTGTCAGTAAGGCACAGCCTCCTTTCCCCAGACTGTCTTTCTTGACTACAGTAAAGTAACTGAAGGAAAGACAGAGGTGAAGGACTGAGTAAGAAGGTGAATGGAGAAAACATGCCTATTTATCCTAACAAGGACCAAGAATAAGGTGTGGAGAATACCGGGTCTGACCTAATCATTCTGAGTTCAGCAAAAAGAATTGTTTTGGAACCACTGCAAGGCATGGCAGGTTACAAAATGACGTGGCATAATGCCACAGTGTATGGATACTGTTGTCTAGCTCAGGGAAAAACTGCATACCTGGGGACAAGCACTCTCCTCAGATCACTTCTTACACTCCTGGGGGAGGAAGAAGATTCTGCAGTAGTTGCATCATGGTATTTCTGAAACCTGTTGGTTGTTGGTGATTCCCTGAGAAAATGATTAGCAATATATTTTGAATATAATTGGAAGGAATCCTGATGTTTTGGTTCCTATTTTTCCCCTTCAGTCTTGTAACCAGCATATTTAATTTCTCATCTTCTGCCGAGAACAGTATATGGGCTGAGCAAGAAAAATCTATTATTTATAGGAAATGACATCATTGTCAGGGGTTTTCTGGAGTATTCCTACTTGCTGACAAGCACAAACCAAAAGCAAGCAATTAGACTGGCACAAAAAATTGAAGAGAAAAGCTTTGTTTATACAAAGTGGCTGCCAAATTTTCCTTTTCAGTGTAACTGAAGTTCTCATTTGGTGAAACGTGCGTTGGGATCCTGCCAATATATTGTAGGGCAACTATCTAAGCTTCTCTCCGACATCCTGGTACTGAGATAGTTCTGTTCTTCCTCCCAGAAATCAAGCAGCCTCTTCAGAGTATACTAATACTGTCCCTGGCTAAAAAAGAGCAGTCACTGAAAAGAGAAAGAGGTAGAAGATTCCTTCCCACTATAAAATCTTACCACTCTTAGCTTTTTTAAAGCTTAAAGTTTCTTTTGGCAGGGGACCAGAAAATGCTGTGAAGGCAAAAATGCTATTAGGGACAACTGAGAGGAAAATGTGAAATCAAATACTCAAAACAAAATACACAAGCAGAAAAGGAATAGATTTCTTTAAGGGCAGATGTGTTAAGTTTTGACAAATACAGGCTTGTACTTAAAGCTTTATTCTGATGAAACAAACTTGGTAGAATAAAGTCAAGATTCTCAAAAAAAGACCAATGTATACAAACTGCAGTAACATCTCTTATGCTAAGAACCAAATCTTTCCCTCCTTTTAATGCCTCTTGTGAATTCAGTCCAGTTTTTCCCAGCCATAGTGAAGCCTAGAAAAAAAAACTGTGAAATTTGACTGAGATATTCTTTCTCACAAACAACTGTACTTAAAAATGTACAAATAAAAGTACATAATGATCTGTAAGATACATCAAATACCTTACAGCATTATCAGCAAGGTCGCTGCTAAGGTTAAAATGATTTTCAAATTTAAACTGGAGTTACTCATGACTTGCAGTTTCTCCAAATATTATGTCATGGTGTGATAAACTTATAGAAACCACTTGTTTAATCTATTTTTACTAAGATATTAGAGTTAATGAAAGCCATGAGGCAAGTCTCTCTAAAAATCAAATAAAGCAACATAAACACTTTTTTGCATCAGGCCCAGGAGCTGTAAAGCCTATAGAAACTAGAATTCTTCACTTTTATAAATTGTTACTCAGTTTAATTTTGCTCTGTATGTGACTTTAATGACAGTTGTCAGAAATTAGTAAATAATGGCCACTTATTAAATTTTAACATTGAGATTTAAATCACAGACAAAAATCTTAACACAAATCTTAGATCACCTGACCTTTTCACAAGGCTGTGCACAATGCAAATGTTCAATGTGCCTCTGTTGCACAATGCATCTTTATTTGTGAAAAATATACAATATCACAAGACTAAAAAAAAAGGTGGACATACACATTCTATCATCAGTACTCTGGTAGGAATTCTAATTCCACAAAGCAAGTATAATTGGCAATGAAAACGTCACACAGATAAATTATTTTGTTCCAAGTCATTTTCCTGCAGAAACATCACTATTCTTAGTATCTGTGATCAGCTGGACACAAAAGCACAAACCTGCCAAAACCACAGCCAAGTATATTTTGAAGTGATCTACCCAGTGCTAGTTCAGATTCTTTTGCTGAACTTCTGCTGGAGTTTACCCCAAACAAGGGGTCAAGTTTTGGAAGACTTTCTCTCTATTTGATATATGTCCTGATAATATTCAAAGCAGTTCTTGTACCGATTCAAAAAGAATGCTTTGTCTGTGTTATTTCACTTTTAGAATCATTCTCTCAGGAAAAGTGAAGTTCCACAAACACTTATCCCAAGAATTTACATCAACAGAATTGGCTGAGGAATAGCTCTATATGTGCAATGGTTTGAAACAGAGTTAAGTAGAAGAATCTGGGGTTCTCTGAGGGACAGCATGTGATGATTAACAGGTCATTTAGTTTCTCATTTTCCCAGTCAAAATCTGTGAACACTACCATTTTCCTGCCTTGTAGAATATCTACATTAATATGCACTGGGGAAGGGGGCGGGGGGGCGCACTGAAGAACAGAAGGCTCCGGGGAGACCTCATTGTGGCCTTCCAGTATTTGAAGGGAGGGTATAACAGGAGGGGGAACGCCTGTTTATGTGTGTTGGTAGCGATAGGACAAGGGGGAATGGTTTTAAACGAAGATGGGAGATTTAGGTTAGAAATTAGGAGGAAGTTTTTCACTCAGTGTGGTGAGGCACTGGAACAGGTTGCCCAGAGAGGTTGTGGATGCCCCATCCCTGGAGGCATTCAAGGCCAGGCTGGATGCGGCTCTGGGCAGCCTGCTCTAGTGGTTGGCAACCCTGCCCAGAGCAGGGGGGTTGAAACTAAATGATCTTTAAGGTCCTTTTCAACCCAGGCCATTCTATGAACTTCGGCAACTGGAGTTAACAACTACAGTTACGTGCAAAAACAAAGAAAAAACACTTGTCTCAACATATGCTCAATAGCGTTTTTGTTTGTTTGTCTGTTTGTTTAAGTGGGGGCGGTGGGGGTGTCTCTTATGGCAATCACATTTTATTTCCTTGAACAATCTAAGTATGATTTTGCATTTGTATGACAGCAATGTCAGCTATAATTGCAGAGAAATACAGAATGGTTAGAGTAGGTCATTCTTTATGCTGGTATGTGCATGACACTGAGAACCATATAAACTAAGCAGGTATTCCCACGTTGGGAATATACAATCTTGTGACTCACTGAAACTGTTCTTCTGCTTTCACAGATACCAGCCAACAGTCTTCATTTCATTAACTGATCACGTTTCAACCCAAACTTATCTAATTATTTGTGTCTCTACTCTGATTAAGAAACTATTCCAGAATTCCATTACTGATAGTTAAAAACCATATTTCAATGCTGAGCTCATAATTTTTTGTATTCATTTATTCTTGTGCTACCATTACAAAGCAGTTTAAATTGCTCTTTACCCTTCCTACTTTTACCCAGTTGTATTTACATATAGCGATTCTGTTACCTCCACTTTTGCTTTCCCAGGCTTTCCTTAAATCTGGTGTTACAAGACAGACTTTATTCTCAACACACCATCTTTTTTTTTTTTCAAATCCATTCTAAGCACGGATGACCAGAACTGCATAGAGCACTCCATTCAAGGTCTCACCACCTTCTTGTGAAGCAGTATTAACAATTTAATTTTTCCTAGAAATATTATATTTGATAGAGAGTATGCATGAATTTGTCTTTTCATGGCTGTATCTCACTTCTGAGGGACATCTACAGATCAACACCATAAATACTTGTTAGAATAAATATTTAATATTTTGATTTTTTATGTCACTGTTAATTCAGATGGACTCTGACTCTTCTGTGATATCCCAATCACCTTTTACTTTGATGAACCCTTCCAACACTTTTATTAGCATATGGTCTAGATACACATAACTTTTGAGACAAGGCACTAACTGAAGTATTTACTAAAACTGGTAACAAGACTGGTTTTAAAGAACTCAACATTTTTCTCCAAAACATACTCTAAAATCTTTCATGTCATCCTCCTATTACTGAACATCTGGTTGCCTTGAACACTTTTAATTCTGCTCATCTAAATAGATGTACTGTATTTGTCAATAGCTAATTAGATAGCATTGCATCTACCTTGGTTGAGTTACATAAAACTTCGGCTGCAAGATTTAAAATCAATGTGCTCTATGGTGTCTACTTCACACCATTGTGAGGGTTGGCTCTTTCTCAACTGCCCCAAATTGTCAGATTTATAACTGAAGTACCAGCTTAATAGTAATTCAAATAGTAATTTGAATTTGGAAGATAGAAACACAGAATCATTTAGGTTGGAAAAGACCTCTAAGATCATCAAGTCGAACTGTTATCATAGCACTGCCAAATCTACCACTAAACCATGTCCCCAAGCACTGCATCTACATGTCTCTTGAATACCTCTGGGGATGGTACTCAGCTACTTCCCTGGGAAGCCTGTTCCAATGCTTCACAACCCTTTCAGTGAAGAAATTTTTCCAAATATTCAACCTAAACCTCCCCTGGTGCAACTTGAGGCCATTTCCTCTTGTCCTATGGCTTGTTGCTTGGGAGATGTCTTTTATGTACAGTTTACAATAGCACAGAGTCAATTCTGGACATCCTAGATATGGCTCTAGTGTTTCTGAACAAAATTTCCAGAATACAAACATTGTATAATAAAGTGAAGATTAGATTTTCATCTGCTTTTAACTTATACAAAAGTATTTTGGAAATCTGGTTAGAGTCATAAAGGACAACAGTCATTCTGGATTTTATTCAGCCATCTTGGTATTACCAACTCTGTTAATAAAATATGAAGAACTCCAGACAAACCCCACAGCATCTTCTGTCAACAGCTTTTTGTTCAACTATGAATCAAACTAACATCCATGTGATCTTTCCTTTAAATTCCCCAAACCTGAAGGAAAGAATAGTACTTACTTATAATTGTCATCTTCTACAAATTTCTGAAGTTCTTCTATGTAACGGACAGACTTCAAATACTTTTGCACATGGGGCAGTATTGTGAGATGATCTGTAGTGTTAAAACAAAACAAGATGAATATTCCCATCATCTAAAATAATTTTTTTTTTTCCTGGTTCTCATGGTTATCTCAATGTACACATAGAATGTGATATTTCCTAAAGAATAAATCAGGCAGAACTATTGCTTGGACTCTAAAAGGATGTTAAATATTTGATTAAGCAAAAGTGATGCTCAGTTGTTAAAGAAAACACAGATGCATTTCATCATCAGGAAGATTACAGGATGATATTATATGCTGCGTCAAAAGCAGAAAAGAGTTACTTTGATGCAAGCACTGCCTGGAGTTT